>NW_025975393.1:0-7957 GCF_021869965.1 Rhincodon typus
GACCCGAAACGTTAACTCTGTTTTCTCCTTCACAGATGCTGCCAGATCTGCTGAGCTTTTCCAGCAACTTTGTTTTTGTTCCTAATTTACAGCATCTGCAGTTCTTTCAGTTTTTATTTAGGTTCAGTTATGATGCTTGTAATGTTTGGATGAATTGATGAATGCTGCTGGAATGGTAAAAATTTGATAAAGTCTGGTTTTACGTTGAAGTTACCAGAGATGACAGCAGTGGGTATAACCAGGGATGATGCACCTTAACTTGTGCTTACATCTATCAAAAAAGACAATATGTAGAAGTGCGTACAAGAAAACAAATTCATGAAGATTGGACCATTTGACTGTGTCACCTGACAGGAATTCAGTCCTGTTCCAAATTTTTTTTTCAATGAATACCTCTGCTTTGTGATGATTATTGTGGACTATCAAAAAATATCATTTATTTCCTGATAGAATTTTATAAATGCTGCTGCCAAATATAAAACCATCATCTGACGCATGGAAGATTTCACATTGTTAGTGGCTTTTCCAAGAGCTTTTGTGATGCAATGGTATTTCCCACCAGATACTCTTACTTTATTATAAATTTACAAATCCATTGTGTCTAATTCCATCAATCTAACTAGAGCACAGATACTGCATCAACAAATGAGATTTAAAATGCAAGGTCGGATAAATCTGATTGTGTAATTAAAGATTTATTACAAAGTAGAATATAATTTGTAATTGCTTCCATTAGAGTGTAGCACTTTAATATGCAATTTAGTGCCCCATTTAAGAAATGGGAAACTTGACGTGAGATAGATGACATGCCGTCTGTTTTCTTGCTTCAAATGGAGGATCAAAGTTGTTGAGCTGGAGCCTGAGCTGCAGATTTTCCTAAGCATCAGAGAAAGGGACAATTCTTGGGGTACTTTGTTCCAGGAGATAGTTACATTCCTTAGGTTAAGTACAACACTAGAGATGGTCAATGACCAAGAATAGGAGGGAGTGATTACGAGTCCATTAGGTAGGGGAAGATAGAATCATCTTATCTCCTCATCCCTTTGACCAGGAGATAAGAGTTACTTGCTATCTATGTGGATGAATAGGGATTGCAGAGTCGATGGGAAACATGGCATTGTGTTATAGGACTCCATTCAAGTGGGGAGACTGACGCGGAACATTAAAGTTACGGAGTAGATCTGAATTCATAACTTCAAGTTCTGAGGTTGTGTTGTCTGTCAGGCGCCAGTGCTAAAGGCATCTTTTCACAGTTGGAAATGAACTGGACAGCCCAGTTGTCATGATCCACATTGGAACCAAAGGCATATATTGAACTAGGTATGACGTTCTTCTCAAAGTGTTTGAGGAACTGGAGTCTAAATTAAAATATCGATTTTCAAAGGTAATAAATTGAGCTATCCATCAATTGGCATAGGGTCAAGCAGTTAGAGAATTATATCATATCTCAGAGTGGAGTTTGAAGATAGGGGTGTTGACTGGTATCGCAGTGGAGAAAGAGGTGGCTGTCCTTTTGTGGAAGACTCCATTTGAACTTGACTGGGCTTGGCATCCTGCTGAATTGTATAAACAGGGCTGTGTACAGGGTTTCAGAATAAACAGGAGAGTATGGGCAGGAGGCAGTCAGATGAAGGAAGATTTAGAACTCTGAAGGGAGATATTGAGGCAATTGAGTAGTGCAACAATTTTTGTAAAGGCATGGAAATGAACAAAGGGTCAAAAGAAATTAGTGGTAATAGTAGATTAGCAAACATGTTTTATGTAAAGAATCATCATAAATGAATAAAATTATAAGACTCTATCTGATGGCATGAAGCATTCGTTTCAAGGTAGGTGAACTAATGGCATTTAGAAAAGATAAATGGATTTGCTATAAAACTGTGACATTGCGAGGTGATAAAAAAGATGAATAAATATTACAGGCTACACAATATTTTAAACAAAAGGACAAAGTGGTAAAGGAGGAGGTGTTGCCATTGGAACAAAGGACAGTAATGAAAAAGATTCTTGGTTCAGAAGATCAAGAAAATGTTAGAGAACAAGGAAAGCAAAGATCAGAAAATACTAATGGGAACAGCTATAGGCCCTCCAACAATTATAACATCAGGTGCAGCATCAAGCAAAAAATAATTTTAACCCGTAACACTGACAGCAGAATAATTGAGGAATATCAAGCTTTATATAGATTGGACAAATCAAAACAGCAGTTAATCAGGAAAATGAAATTGCAGAATGTTGTTACAATAGCTTCCTAGAACATTGTATTGAGGAGCCAACTAAGGCACCAAGCTATTTTAGATCTAGTATTGTGTGATGAAGTAGGATTAATTGGTAAACATACGGTAAAAAGTCTTTTGAGAGAAAGTAGTTGCAATGCAATTGAATTCCATTGAGATAAATTTACTTGACACAAATCCTTGCTTTCTGGGGAAGTACCAGAGGACTGGAAAACCACTGATGTGATATCACTCTTCAAAAAGTGAGGAAGGCCAAATATGGGTAACTATAGATTGATTAGCCTAACATCTATTATAGGAAAAACATTGCAATCAATTAAGGAAATAACACCAAAACATTTAGAAAATTATAATCTAACCAAGCAGAATCAGCATGGCTTCATGAAAGAGAAATTATGACTGAATAATTTATTAGTGTTTTTCAAGGAAGTCTGAACCAGACTAGATTGAGGGGAACCAGTAGATGTGTTGTATTTGGACTTCCAGAAGGTATTTGATAAGGTACCTTACAAATGGTTAAGCCGTAAGAGCCCATGCTGTTGGTGGTAGTATATTGGAATGGATAGACAATTGACTGATAGGCAGGAAACAGCTGAAGAAGGGTCCTGACCCAAAACATCAGCTTTCCTGCTCCTCTGATGCTGCCTGGCCTGCTCTGTTCCTCCAGCTCCACACTGTGTTATCTCTGACTCCAGCATCGGCAGTTCTTACTATCTCAAAAATGGTGATAAAGGATTCTTTTTCACGTTGGCAACCTGTGACTGGCGGGTGGTGGGGGGTGGGGTGTGTGGTGGTCCACAGGGATCAGTGCAGGGACTGAAACTGTTTGCAGTATATAATAATGACTTGGAAGAAGGAAGCAAATGTACTGTAGCCAAATTTTCAGGCAACCCACAAATAGGTACAAAGGCAATTTGCGAGAGGGATACAAACAATTTACAGAAAGAAAATGATAGGTTAAGTAGGCGGACAAAAACAATTGATAAATGAAGTATAATGTGGGCAAATGTGAAGTCCAGTTTGGAAAGTAAAACAAAAGAACATTATTATTTAAATGGCAAAAAATAAACTTGGGGGTTCTTGTGCACAAAACACAGGGCAGGTCCTATAGAGTTAATGGTATGGCCCTGGGGAGTGTTGCCAAACAAAGAGACTTACAGGTATAATGTATATTTCCTTGAAAGTGGAGTCATAGGTAGACAGGGTGGTGAAGAAAGTGTTTGCCATGCTTGCTTTCATTGTTCAGATCATTGAGTATAGGAGTTGGGAGGTCATGTTGCAGCTGTACAGGACATTGGTTAGGCCACTTTTGGAATACTGCATTTAATTCTGGTCTCCCTGCTATAGGAAGTATGTTGTTAAACTTGAGAGGGTGCAAAAAAGATTTACAAGAATGTTGCTGGCACTGGAGCGTTTGAGTTATAGGGAGAGGCCGAATAGACTGGAGCATTTTTCCCTGGAGTGTCAGAGGCTGAGGGGTGGCCTTATAGATGTTTATAAAATCATGAGGGGCAAAGTCTACTTCCTAGGGTGGGGGAGTCCAAAACTAAAGGACATAGGTTTAAGGTGAGAGGGGAGTGACTTAAAAAGGACCTGAGGGGCAACTTTTTCAACAGGAGGTGGTGACTGTATGGAATGAACCGCCAGAGGAAGTGGTGGAAGCTGGTACAATTACAACATTTAAAAGGCATCTGAATGGGTGTATGAATAGGAAGGGTTTAGAGGGATATAGGCCTAATACTGGCAAATGGGACTAGGTCCGATTGGGATGTCTGGTTGGCACGGATGAGTTTCCTACACAGGGTTTGTTTCTGTGCTGTGTGATACTATGACTCTATGACTGCAGAGTTTAGATCTGATCTGTTGGCTGTGGGATCGCTTAACTCTGTCTCATACTTGCTGCTTATGCTTTTGGCATGCAAGTAGTCCTGTTTGGGACTCTCACTAGGTTGACACCTCATTTTTAACTATACCCGCTGCTGCTCCTGGCATGCCCTCCTGCACTCTCCATTGAACTCGGGCTAATCCCCTGGCTTGATGATAACGATTGAGTGGGGGATATGCCGAGCCATGAGGTTGCAGATTGTGCTGGAGTACAATTCTGCTGATGTTGATGGCTCACAGCACCTCATGGATGCCCAGGCTTGAGTTGCCAGATGTTTTCAAAGTCTGTCTCATTTGCACGATCATGGACAGATGCATCTGCAGCTGGCAGACTGGTAAGGATGAGGGCAAGTATGTTTTTCCCTCTTGTTGGCTCCCTCACCACCTACTGCAGACGTAGTCTAGCAGCTATGTCCATTAGGACCTGACCAGCTCACTAATGTTCTTCAGGGAAAGAAGTCTGTCTTCCTCACCTGGTCTGGCCTAAATGTGAATCCAGACCCACAGCAATGTGGTTGACTCTCATTTGCCTTCTGAAATGGCCTAGCAGACAACTCAGTTGATTCAACTGTTACAGTACCTGGTATCTACCCAGGCACCGGAAAAGACAATGGCAAAAACAGCTCTGTCGACCCTGCAAAGTCCTCCTTACTAACATTTGGGGGCAGGTACCAAAATTGGGAGAGCTGTCTCACAGACTGGTCCAGCAACAGCCTGATATATTCATTCTCTCAGAATCCTATCTGACATGCAATGTCTCAACACCACCATAACCATCCCTGGATATGTCCTGTCCCATTTCAGGACAGACCCAGCAGAGGGGGTGGCACAGTTGTATGTAGTCAGGAGAGGTTGCCCTGGGAGTCCTGAATATTGTCTCCAGAGCCCATGAAGTCTCATGGCTTCAGGCTAAACATGGGCAAGGAAACCTCTTGCTGATTACCATGTATTGTCTTCCCTCAGCTGATGATTCAAAACTCCACCCTGTTGAACAACACTTGGAGGAAGCACAGTTGTCATAGGGAATGAGGCAGTGGCAAAGATAATCAATAAATATTTTATATTTCCTCACGGCAAATTACATGCCAGATGCAGAGGGTAAATGAAAGCTAATCAGAGTTAACAATTTAAAGTAATCAGTATCAATTGACAAAAGACAATTTAAAAACTTCGGAGACCAAGCTCTCTCAAATCCCCACAACATAATTGCCTACGCCTTTGGCCCTAAAAGTGGTTGCTGCTGAGATCCTTAAATCCTAAAAATATATGGCATAGAAGGAGGCCGATCAGCTCACCATATCCCTGCTGGCTGGCAAGGAGCCATTTAGCACATTGCCACTTTGTGCAAAGATATATACGTAGGTTAACTGAGTGTCAGATGGAGTGTAAAAGCACTGTGGGATAATTAATCTTAGTCAGAAGCAAAATGCAGAATATTTTGTATGAAGACATATTAACATACAGGATTGCAAGTACTTAAGAAAGCAACTGCCTTGTTGGATTTTATTGCAAGATGGTTGGAGTGCAAGAATAGTGAATATTTCTAAAATTGTATAGGCTATGCTGAGATCATTCCTGGAGAACTTTGTGCAATTTTGGTCTCCATATCTCAGGAACGATATACTTTGTTTTTAAAATGGCATGGTGAAGGTTCATGTTGGCTAGATAGAAGAGGTTTTTGCTGTGTGAAGAGATCTCATCAGTGAAACACACATGATTCTTGAAGGGCTATTTTTCCACATTGGTTGTTTGTGCTGGCTATGGAGAGTGGTGTTCCCATGACAAGTGCTGTTGTTGCATTAAATGATCAGTGAACCTCTGGGACTTAAGACCATTCTGCTCTGAGTAGGTGGTGAGATCACTTTTTCCTGCCTGCAGTGAAGGATCAGCTCCTCTAGTATGTATATGTTTGTGAAGTTGTATCTGTTTGTTCATATTCATCACATATGATTGAGGTGACAGCTCTTCCACACAGGTCCTAAGTTGCCAAATGGGCTGCATTTTGTTGAGAACATTGAATATTTGCATTCTGACAGGCTCCCTTATCAAAGTGAAATTTGACTTTCTGCTATTTCACCAATTTCGCCAATCAATATTTTACTACTTCTAACTTTGGTAGTTTGTTACTATTGGAGGAGTTGTTTTAGTCCAGTGTTACAGTGGTCTTTGGGTTAGACTACTTCCCATGCCTTCAGGAAGTGTATTTCTCCTCTCAAGGATTGCCTTGTACAGGTCAATGTTGGATTTTCTCAGTTTCTTCATAGTCACTTTCGTGCGTATCATTGCCAGCTCAGCCTTTCTGTTTCACTGGCAATAGTGTAAAGGTGATGCATGACGTTGAATTTCTCAATCATTTATTAAGCGCCTGAAGTCCTCATTTGTGATTTATAGATTATTATAACTCCTCATAATGTCACAAATGCGCATGTGCTTTCCTGGTTGCTGGTCTGATTCCCAGTAGTCAGAATAATAGTTAATGGTGACAAGATAATCAGTGCCAATGGGGATGATGAAGTCTACTCTAAGGGTCATTTATGTTCTGACTGGGACGTTATCAATGATAAACAGTTCTTCAGCTTGTTTTGTTTGGTATTAATTGAAGCACTGCGCTGTGCTGGCTATATGGCCTTTAATCACATTGATCAAGGTTGGTCAATAGAGCATTTACTTTCCTCAGATTCGACTAAATTCCTTGATGACTTACATGGATGTACTTCAGCATTTCTCTTCTCATCTCCCTATAGATAATGACACTATTTCCTGGGTATTGGATCCCCATCCTCAGCCATAGTGAATGCCCAATGTTCTCTCATAGCAACTGGTGTGGCCTTGATGCTTTCAATCACCATTTGGAGAATTGCATCTTGTAGCAATGTTTATTTGATTTGAGCAAGGTGTTTTCAGACTTAATTTCTCTGCTGGGTTGATGCCTTCCAGCTCATGTCATGCTGTTGTTGCTTGTTGAATCTGGAAGGTTTCACACTGACTACCTAATGCATTGATACTCTTCTGGAACAGTGGAAATGCCAAAGAGCACGTGCAACTATATTTGCTGAACAATGTCCTGCATGACATTAGAAAACCAGCTTGACTTGGTAGTAAGCATCTTTCCGATTAAGCTCAGGGAAGGCTTTTGCATTGGCAAGCTGGAGCAACCTTTCTTCGATGGTTGTTTTTTGGCCAGTGAGATCTTTTCAAAATTTTGTTGAGATCTCATGGATCTTTACATACTCTCAGTTTTCCAGGTTTTTTTCACTGCTGCTGTGTTGCCTATAGGAGTTGTCATTTTCTTGATTACTCCCATCTTTTCTACTTCCTCTACCTTGCCTTTCAGATTGGACTTGACAGCAGCAGGAACTGTCCTCGGCAGATGTGGCATTGGACTCGTACGTTCATCCACTTTGAGATGATAACCATGACAAATACATACAAGAGCCCTGCTTCTCCATGTTACATTTCTTCCATTTTCTTTAATTGATGTGTCACTCAATGCTTGGAGCTTTTTGCCAGCTTCTCTGTAAATATTTCCTAATTTTCCCCAATCTCTTGTTCTGATTTGGTCCAGAATGTCTTTCAGCATAATGCAAAGCCTTATATTGGTTCATTAACATGCGCTGGCTAATGATTGATAACCTCAGAGATTCTGCACATATTGATAACTTTTTGAGAGTAAATTTCTCCCCTCTTAGCTGATGTGCTCTCACTGCAGGCTTCCTTACGTCCAAAAAGGTCCTATTCCTGATGGGAGATAGTAGGAACTGCAGATGCTGGAGAATCCGAGACAACAAGGTGCAGGGCTGGATGAACACAGCAGGCCAAGCAGCATCATAGGAGCA
>NW_025975394.1:0-7957 GCF_021869965.1 Rhincodon typus
ACAGGGTGGCTGGTTCACACTTAGAAAGGTCTCGGACTTATTAATGGAGAGTCACAGCTTGCAGCAACTGAGGAAGGCCAATAAAGTGGCTATCTTCAGGCCTGAGATACTTTTTTACTGTAATCAAGGTACCATAGATCTGATAGTTTCTCCCCCAAACATTCACATCCACAACCTGTTCACCTGGGAGCCAATCAGATTGTTGTTGCCAGGCAGGAGACCTTTGTCATTGATAACTGGTCACCATTTCACAGGCCAGCCAGCTACATGTTACAGGATGAATCACAGTTCCCTGCCTTGAGGCTGTCTGTAACCAGGCTTTCCCCACTGCTTGAGGCAGCTGCTTACAATGAGGCTCAGCGAACTTTCTTTTTTTAAAAAGTGCAGCCATTCCCCAGAAATCCTTCGCTTTCAAAACGGTTTTTGTTTCACCATATCAACCACAATCAGAAGACAGAAACATAAAAAAGACAGACTTTAAACAAATGTCCTTCCACCATCCCTCCATCCGTGTAGAGTGTCAAATCAGTTTGTAATCTGTGCCCTTCGTTCCAGTCTGTCCACCCAGTCACTTCGTCTCAAGCAGTTTCAAGGTGACCTCAACATTCCACTTGCTGCAGATTCAAATGTTTAACATTTCCTCATCAATTAAATCCTTCAACCCAGCAACAAGTCAAAAAACATAAGGTATCCGAATGGGTTTATGAACAGGAAGATGTTAGAAGGATATGGTCCAGGTGCTGGCCAATGGGACTAGGTCAGGTTCAGCTGCCTGATAAGTGCAGACAAGTTGGACTGAAGGGTCTGTATATGTGCTATATGACTCTCCAACTCGATACAAAAGTGTTCACAATCTATGGAATGATTTTTATATGTTTTTTTGCCATTTCTCGCAAACATATTTGTTCAAAATGGGCCAAGTGTAATTTTTAAAGTTGCATAGTTTCAACCTGTTTTATAAACTGTAAAATTTCAATTAAATCTGTTGTTTTCCAGAACTGCTGGGCCTGGCACAGGTTCCTCATTTCCCCGTCTTAGTGCAAGCTCCTGCAGGGAACAGCACCGCCCACCTCAGCCGCTTCACATACATCCCAACGGAAGCTGCACATTTCCACACACAACCTCACTGCAAGGCAACACATTCACCCGGTAACCAGACCATCAACAAGGATCACTCAGTACGGAGAGAGAGAGAGAGACAGCAGTGCAGCACAGTGGCTCTGTGGTTAACACTGCTGCCTCACAGCATCAGAGACCTGGGTGATTCCACCCTCGGGTGACTGTCTGTGTGGCTTTTGCACATTCTGGCCGTGTCTGCGTAGGTTTCTGTGGGTCTATCTGGTTTTCTAACGAGGCTAAGCCATGCTAAATTGGCCCATAGTGTCGAGGGAAATACAGGCTAGGTGAATTAGCTATGGTACGTGTGGGGTTACCAGGATAGTGGTGGGTTCTGGGTCTGGATGGTCGGTGTGGACTTGATGGGCCAAATGGCCTCTTTCCAAGCTGATAGGATTCTATGATTCCAGGAGATAGAGAGATGTAGCAGGAGGGAGAGGGGGAGAGGCACAGAAGGGGAGAGAGAGCTTGTGAGCAGTAGAGTGAGAAGGAGAGAGATCCCATTACTTGTTTGGTTGAAGCTGAACTTTGGTGTTTGTTCTGTGCTTCAGGGGGAGTCACTGCTGTCAACAAAATGACTGGTTCACAGTGCTCGGGGCGAGATAGTGAGAAGGAGAAGGCTGTAGCTACCAGTGAACATCGAGACACACGGAGAGCAGGTAGGAGTCTGGCTCAGATTGATCGAGCTGATTCTAATTGGATAAGAATTGTGATTGAGTTAAAATCCACCTCAATAGAGTCTAAGCACACATTCCTTTGACCTTTGGGAGTGTCAAACTGGGGAAACTGCTTGAAAGGAAGGGGTTTCCGATTTAAGGTGGACGTGAGGGGAGATTTGTTCTTTCAGAGGTTCATTACTCTTTAGAATTGTGTTCCTAGCAAGCAGTGAAGGCTGGGTCATTGAATATATTTAAGGCCAAGTTATACAGAGTTTTGATCGATGGAAGATCATTGGTTCTCAGGGATAGACAGGAGTGTGGAGTTGAAGCTATCAGAGCAGCCTCAGTGGACCGAATGGCCTGCTCACTCTCCAGTTTCTTACGGTCTGTGAATACCATCACTGAATCCCCCGCTACCAACATCCTGGGGGTTATCATTGACCAGAAACTCAACTGCACCCACCACATTAACAGAGTGGCTACAAGAGCAGGCCAGAGGTTGGGAATACTGTGGCGAATAACTCACCTCCTGACTCCTCAAAGCCTGTCCACCCATCTACAAGGTACAAGTCAGGAGGGCGATGAATGAGTGCAGCCCCAACAATGCTCAAGAAGCTCGACACCATCCAGGACAAATCAGCCCGCTTGATTGGCACCACATTCCACAAGCATCCACTCCCTCCACCGACACTCAGCAGCAGCAGTGTGTACCATCTACAAGATGCGCTGCAGAAATTCACCAAAGATCCTCAGGCAGCACCTTCCAAACCCACGGCCACTTCCATCTGGAAGGACAAGGGCAGCAGATACATAGGAACACCGCCCCCTGCAATTTCCCGTCCAAGCCACTCACCATCCTGACTTGGAAACATATCACCGTTCCTTCAGTGTCACTGGGTCAACATCCTGGAATTCCCTCCCAGAGAGCATTGTGGGTCAACCCACAGCACATAGACTGCAGCGGTTCAAGAAGGCAGCTCACCCCCACCTTCTCAAGGGGCAACTAGGGACGAGTAATAAATGCTGGGAGTATTTCTCACATCCTAGAAAGATATTTTTAGAAAAAGATTTGTGTATTGTGTTTACACCATCTGTCTATTCTTTTCACAGTTTGATCACCTCACACTGTCCCTTGTACTATGTAAATAGAAGCAAAATACTGCAGATGTTGCAAATCTGAAACGAGCAGAATGCTGGAGAAACTCAGCAGGTCTGGCAGCATCTGGGTGGAGAGAGAACAACAGAGTGAATGTTTTCTGTCTGGCGTGATCTACTTCAGTGCTGCCAGACTGACTCAGTTTGTCCAGCACTTCCTCTTGTTACATTATGCACACATTCTGTCTGTCAAACCACCACCACACCCCACCACCCCTCACAACCCCCCCACCCCCGCTCACCCACCCCATTTCTTCTGACCTCACATCTGGTTTTGTTTCTTCCAGGTTCTGAGGAGGGGATTTGTACAGCAGCACACTCTGAACCCCACACTCGCGCTCCCCCTTCTCCCCATACCCGTGTCCCCACCTCGCCCCCCACTCAAGCCTCCCCATCACCCCACACCCACCCCTCAACACACACTCGTGCCCCTGCCTCGCCCCATACCCACACCCACACCCACCCCTCACCCTACACGCGCTCCCCTCTAACACATGAAAATATCCAGCATCGACCCAGTGTTCTCCAGAATACCAGAGTCAGACACGTTATCACTTCCATGGACCCAGCAATGCCATCAGTTCTGAGGTAAGTGCTTTGTCTGAAGAGATAACAAGGAAACTCTGTGAAATTATTGCCAACCTGCTTTCCAGGTTTGTTTTTGTGGGCAGCGTGGAGGATGCTGTTTGCAATTGTAGCAGGCACAGGGCACCCCCTCCAAATCGTGTTTACCAACGGATCAAAATATCATCAATAACCAATCCCCTCCCCATCAGGGCAGCCACTGCAGGCTCACTGCAAAGAGATAGCAGCCACATACAGGGGCTGAATGGTCTTCTGCCAACTTAATATCCCTAAGTCTTTGAGATAGAAGTAATTTTCCACTGTCCTGATTTCTCACAAACTCACTTGCTGATTCCTAACAGGAAACAACACAAAAAGCTGGAGCAGTTTCTGAAGCAACCAGCAAGAGAGGGGTCCAGGGGCTGACAGGGGAAGGTGGGGAGAGGAAGAAGGAACGTGGGGGATGGATGTAGACAGAGGGTAGAGTGGGTCCGGGGTTAGAGACCACAAAGTTTTCAATGTGGGGACATGTATAGGGGCTGTGTGTTGTACCTTGTAAATCTCCAATGGCGAACGTTGTTTGTTATGGTACTGGTGGTGGTGCAGTTACATTTTAAAGTCAATCTGATGAAGCAACCTTCAGTTATCTGTGTAAAACCTAATCAGAACCTTGAGATCATATTTTATCCTTTTCCAAACCAAACCCGCACTCTCAGACCAGAGTGAGGTG
The DNA here is from genome assembly GCF_021869965.1 of Rhincodon typus. Taxonomy (NCBI): domain Eukaryota; kingdom Metazoa; phylum Chordata; class Chondrichthyes; order Orectolobiformes; family Rhincodontidae; genus Rhincodon; species Rhincodon typus. Next base: position 4,225 of record NW_025975394.1, read on the forward strand.
GGTAAGAGATGCAGCACAGAGGTTGGGAGTGTGAAAATCTATATTTCCTCTCCCTGACCACTGTCCTTTCCCCATTCCCTCCCTCTGTGTCCTTAGTTCGCCTCTTGCCTTTTCTCTCTGGCCTCTATTTCAGTCTCATCCCTCTCTGTTTGGAATCTCCTCACTACCTTCCCCTTGCCAGTTCCTAGGTTTCAATTTTTATAAAACCTACAAATGAACTTCTGTTCTTGAATCTCACAGACATGTATCCTGTGTCCCATCACCAGGACGACCTGCTGCCCTGGCTCTCCCCCAGCAATACCCTCCCAGTGGTCCTGAGAGAATTGCTACTTCACCACCAGCTCGTTCTCGGCTTAACGACAGCAGGACAGAGAGCCACAGAATGGACAACTTCCTCACTGCCCGGCCGCCAGCTTCAGACTGGTCAGGGCATAGAAGCATCAATAACAGGGCACAAGCAATCCCAATTGGTCAGTACAATTCCAGTCCAGAGAAGCAGCATTCTGCAGAACCATGTGTCGTCACTGCCCTGAGTCGGCGATGTAAGGAAAAGGACCCAAATCAACCATCGTCCAGCAATGAACAGGACCCGCAGGAATTTCGTAAGATCACTGACTCTGTCTTTCTCCTGTCTCTAACCTGCATATAGTTGCACATGATGGCCTTCCTTTTTTATACATTTATAAGAGGCCAGAATTAGAGGAGCATATATATCTTGGGAGGTTGTAGAGCTGGAGGAGATTGCAGAACTAGGAAGGGACAAGGATTGCAGACCCAGGGGAGCTGTTTCTAATGTTAGTAAAGTCACAGCAGGGGGACTGTGAGCAGTTCTAGCCTCTGCATTACAGGAAGACTTCGCCGAAGGGTCTGCAGAGGAGATTCAATTCTAGATGTTTCCTGGACTGCAACAGTTTGACTATGAAGAGACTAAATAGGCTTCAGTTATTCTCCTCAGAACAGAGAAGGCAGGGGGGAAACAACAGATTGAGGTGTACAGCATTCTGAGGGGTGTAGATAGGTAGATAGGGATACAGATCGCTGAGATAGTAAGAACTGCAGATGCTGGAGTCAGAGACAACACAGTGTGGAGCTGGATGAACACAGCAGGCCAGGCAGCATCAGAGGAGCAGGAAAGCTGACGTTTCGGGTCGGGACCCTTCTTCAGAAAGATAGGGATACACTTTTTTCCCTTTTCATAGAGGAGTCAGGAACCTGGGGCACAGTTTTAAGGTAAGGAGCAGGAGGTTTAGAGGGCATTTGAGGAATTGTTTTTCATTCAGAGGATGGTGGGTATCTGGAACATACTGTCTGAGAGAGTGGTAGAGACAGGTACCCTCCAGACATTGAAGAATTGTTTGGATGACCACTTGAAAGGCTGTAGCATTTGAGGCTATGGACCAAGAGTTGGGAAATAGGATTAGAATAGATAGATCAAAAACAGAAGTTGCTGGAAAAACTCAGGAAGTCCAGCAGCATCTGTGAAGAAAAAATCAGAGTTAACGTTGCGGGTCTGGTGAGCCTTCCTCAGAAACAATAGGTGGAGATGGAGCCCAGAGAGAGAGAGAAAAACAGTTAGACAGAGAAAGGAGTGGGTAAAGGTCAGCCTGGGGGAATGAGTAGTTGTTAGTGGCTGACAATGGGTTAGTTTGTGGTGGAAGCCCATGTGATGACAAGGTCTGGTGTGTGGGGCCTGGGGTAAGGACATGGGAAATGGTGCTCAGGGCCCAACGTTATTGAACTCAAGATAGAGCCCAGAAGACTGTAGGGTCCCCAAGTGGAAAATGAGGTGTTTTTCTTCCAGCTGGTGCTGAGCTTCACTGGAACATTGCAGCAAGATATTGGGGATTAGGGGGGAATGCTGGATCTGGGTGGGATGCTGTTTGGACGGTCAGTGCAGACATTGATGGGCCAAACTGCCTCTTTCCACATTGTAGGAGTTCTATGATGTAAAGCTTCCGAAGAATTGTGAATGTAAGTGGGGAGGGTCTGGACAAGGAGAGAAAAAAAAACATTGAGGTGAGTTCGGAAGAGATGGGTTCTGTGGGGCAGGAGCAGGCAGAAACAAATGGATGTTTGATGACCAGCATGGTCACGATGAGTCGAAGTGCCTCTTTCCGTGCTGTAAAAACTCTAACTCCAGCAACAGAAGAGACTGTGGAAGGATTTGAATACAGGGAAAAGAATGTTAATGTCAGTGTTGCAGTGTAGGTCTGTGAGCGCAGGGCTGTCGGGGAACCTAAACATGGTGCGAGGTAGGTCATGGCCATCAGAGTTCTGAAGGATTTCCTAAAATGTGTGGAAAGTTCTGAAAGATAACTGCAGATTCCCCACAACAAGTGACAGTCAATAAATATGGAACTGGAAAAGCACAGCAGGTCCACAGCATCCGAGGAGCAGGAAATTCCTGACCACAAGTGACATGTTTCCCACAAGGTTTTTCTAAGAAAAGGTGTAATTGTTAATTTCACTGAGCTGGTAAATCATTTCAATGTCTGACTCAGAAATGCTTCACAACGATGGAGCTCTTGTCATTCTGAGGGAATCTTGAAGGTTCCTGGTGCGTTCAGCCAGTCTCACATCATCAAAGACATTGTCTTTCTGGAAAAGGTCCTGTCACTTCTTCCAATCAATCTGTTTTCCAGGTAATTACAGCCAAGTCAGTGAGACTTAACAGAAGTAACAAAAGCTGACATGTTTCCCTTACAGGCAGAGACAAAACCAGACACACAGCAATGATTACAATGCTGCTTACTGACTGTTATAAGAGATAAGAAAAGTAGGCCATTCAGCCCATTGAGTCTGCTCTGTTCCTCAGTGAGATCATGGCTGATCTGCTAATCCTCAGTTCCACGTTTCTGCCATTTACCCCCAGCCCTCAAGGACAGTGAACCCATCGCCAACCCCAGCCATACTGCAGTAACAATTACTGCAGTGTGTGATTTCAGGTTGATGTTTTTCTCTCCTTGTCCAGACCCTCCCCACTTACATTCACAATTCTTCGGAAGCTTTACATCATAGAACTCCTACAATGTGGAAAGAGGCAGTTTGGCCCATCAATGTCTGCACTGACCGTCCAAACAGCATCCCACCCAGATCCAGCATTCCCTGTTTTAAAAATGCAAGACCTCGATGAACGCAGAGCACAAATGAACCCCATGTCAGCACGTTACCATCACACCAACACATTCACATTGAACCTCAGGTTGATGGAAAGGGTGTTTCTAACAAAGACAGGCTAGTGCCTGTTCACATAGCAACACCAGGCTGGCATTAGGAGTTTCAGCACTCACTGTCCTTCTGAAAGGAAGTTCCCCACAAGATTCAGGGTATTTCCTGGCAAGAGAGAAACTTCGACACTTTCATGGTCAGCAGAAATGTTCATCTTGTGGAGGTGCAGACACTGAAAATGTAGGACATGAAGTGCTGAATTTGCATACAGAAATATCCAATAACGATTATGTGATAAGATCAAACCTAATTTAAACAACAAGGCATTTTTACAGGCACTTAATCCAGCAACAGGACTTCCATTCGCAACTGCATCTGAGAAACAGCACCTCTGACAGTGCGGCGCTCCGTCAGCACTGACCCTCCGACAGTGCGGCGCTCTGTCAGCACTGACCCTCCAACAGTGCCCGCTCCGTCAGCACTGACCCTCCGACAGTGCGGCGCTCCGTCAGCACTGGCCCTCCAACAGTGCGGCGCTCCCTCAGCACTGACCCTCCAACAGTGC
>NW_025975395.1:0-2472 GCF_021869965.1 Rhincodon typus
AAACATCAGCTTTCCTGCTCCTCTGATGCTGCCTGGCCTGCTGTCTTCCTCCAGCTCCATATTGTGTTATGCATGAGAATAACTGTTTTGCTCAATTGCCTTTGCCAAGGAGGTATTTTTGGGATGCTGCCTAGATTGGAACAGTTAATGATTAGTGGTTAAAAATACATTATCTTGTTAAGCATTTCAGTGAAGTAACGTATACCAATTTTACTTTTTGTCATATTTTAGTTGTGTTGTAAGAATAAAGTATGTTTTCATTAAAGCTCAGTGGTGACCAATCGAATTACATCTGGAACACAGCATCTTACACTTGCCTTTAAATAAATATAAAAGTTAGGCTCTCTCCTTGCAATACTTTGGGGTTATCTGGTCTTGTCCCAAACACAGGGAGGGAGAGAAAGAGAGAGAGAGACAGAAAGAGAGAGAGGAAACAGGGAGAGAGAGAGAGAGAGATGGGTAGAATGCAGGACAGAGAGAGAGAGATGGGTGGACTGCAGGACCGAGAGAGAGAGATGGGTGGAGTGCAGGACAGTGAGAGAGAGAGATAGGTGGAGTGCAGGACAGTGAGAGAAAGAGATGGGTGGAGTGCAGGACAGTGAGAGAAAGAGATGGGTGGAGTGCAGGACAGTGAGAGAAAGAGATGAGTGGAGTGCAGGACAGTGAGAGAAAGAGATGGGTGGAGTGCAGGACACAGGATCTTGCCGGGGGGGGGGGGGGGGGGGGGGGATTGGGGAGGGGGGGGGGGGGAGAGGTATGCAGGATTAGAGACTGTCACACATCATCTGCTGCCCAGGTCGTGAATGGTGGTTCTGGACTCTTTGCCAAGGATCATTCCAAGCAGTTGAAGCATGTCATACAACACAATCCTCAAGGAGATGTTAACACCTTAGACCACAAGTTCATCAGGAAGTGGTCAGCAGGTAGCATCCTCGAGACCCTGCAGGAAAAGGAGAGGGTGGATCCTGTCGGGTTGTTCCCTGAGCAGACTGTCAAAGTCATTTGGCAGAATGCCTCATCACCAGAACTTTCCAACAAGCATCAAGACATCGTTTGGCTGATGGTGAGAAGATCCTTCTTCTGTGACCAGTTGGTCTGTGCCACCACACGCTACCCTCAAAGCAGCTCTGTGTGGATGGGGAGGCGGGGGTTTGTGGAGGGGAGGTATGGGGGGGTGGGAGGTATGCAGGATTAGAGACCGTCACACATCTCCTTCTGGAATGTACCTTTGCAAAGGAAGTCCGGAGATAGATGCAGTGGTTTTTATTGGGGTTCATCCCAAGCAGCTCCATGATGCAGGACTCTGTGCTCTACAGCCTATTCCTCAAGATGCTCACTGAGACAAACATCGACTGCACCTGGAGGGCCATCAACTTGGTGAAAGATGCTCTGGTCTGCCCAAAACTTGTTGGTCTTCCAATTGAAAGAGCTGACCTTGACCAAGTGTTGCAGACTGGCTCATTCTAAGGTCCACAACTACATGCTGATAGACCACAAAACCCTGGAAGCAGCCATTGCATTTCTTATACTCCTCAAAGGCCTCTGTCATTTTGCTCTCTTTATACCTATTATACATCTCTCTTTTCCTTTTTATCCAGTGTTGAATACACCTGGCCATTCAGGGTTCTCTAGGCTTGCTGATCCTACATTTCACCTTAAAGGGAACAGATTGGTCCTGTACTCCCCCGCCCAGTACATTTCTGAGTGGTGTAGATTTACCTTCAAGTAGTTGTTCCCAGTCTATTTTGGACAGATCCTGCCTTATATTAATAAAATCTGCCATGCCCTAATCCCTAATGACCATCATTCTCCTTTTGTATAAGAAACGTAAACCGTAAAGTATAGTGGTCACTATCACAAAAATATTCATTTCCCAGAATACAGACCAGCACTGCACCATCCCTTGTTAGACTATCTACACATTCATATAAAATACTCTCCTGAATACATTTCAGGAAATTTGCCAGAAAACCCTTTACACAATGACTATTCCAGTTGAATTGAATTTGCTTTATTGTCAGGTGTACTTGAGTGAGTGCAGTGAAAAGTTTGTAATGCCACTATTTATGACGCTATCTCAGATATAGTATACCTAGGTACAGATACTAAAGTATTTGGTACAAAATTGAAATAATAATAAATAAAAATCCAGCATAAGAACAAAGGTTATAAAAAAAGTACTTGATTTACAGTCCTCTTCACCCCAGTCTGTGCCAGCACCTAGCCTCCAGACTGCATTGGGCCAAGTCTCCAGACAACACCAGGTTTCAAAACTCGAGGCCTTGCCTCCAGTCTGCAAGGGTCTTGCCTCCCCACGCCAGCCTACGGTATGGGACCCGCCTTCCCCTGGTTGAGGACTCCCCTCCCCCCAGTCTGGGACTCCCCTCCCCCTGCTGGCCCCTGGTCTGGGACTCCCCTCCCCCCGGTCTGGGACTCCCCTCCTCCCGGTCTGGGACTCCCCTCCCCACGCTG
>NW_025975395.1:2482-7956 GCF_021869965.1 Rhincodon typus
TCCCGGTCTGGGACTCCCCTCCCCACGCTGGCCCCTAGTCTGGGACTTGCCTCCCCCCAGTCTGGGACTTGCCTGCATTGTGGCCTCCATTCCTCTCTAAGTAAGTTAAAGAAGTTAAACGTTTGAAAAAAACATGCCTGAAAAGACAGAAGGAAAGAAAAAAGAAAAAGAACGTGTGCAGCAGAGGAGCACCAGCTGCAGCATCTTACTCTGCCACCATCCTGCCAAGGGAGATAACCATCCCAACAAATGTTGGGTAAGTTCAAATTCCCTGATATACTTACTGTATTTCTGTCTTTACACACCTCAGTGAATTGTCTACATATCTGCTCCTCTGCTGCCCACTGACTGTTTTGGGTCTAAGATGTTCTCCTAACAGTGTGACTGCCCACCCCCTTCCCTGACAAAGCCTCACACCCCACAATGCTGAGTTGTCAGTCCTGCCCCTCCCTCAACCATCTCTCTGATGGACTGAATGACTTACTTCTGCTCTTACATCTTATGATTCTATGAGTGCAACATGCTCTATGGAGACATGTTGAAGTTAATTACAAATTCTGCAATGTTGAGGATGCATTGTTTCTCCATATATTTTTGTAATTTTTTATGACTAAAGCATATTTTCAAAACATAATTGTGAGGTTCAGTAGATCATTGTGGATCAAAATTATGCCCACAGTCCCTGATTTGTCAGGAATTGTAGAATTTATCAGTAGATATCTTGGTTGTGTTCAAAAGTCACAGACAGGCGGACTGATTGCAGAAATCTCTGGTGTCCTTTTTGGTTCTTGGTACAAACTGGTCGGGCAGTTAAAATTCAGCACTTTACGTTTGTTCAGTCGATCAGTAACTGAAATCTCAAGCTTGTACCATCAGCTACACCTCCAACAATTTCTGGAAATAAGTGACAGGAGTGCTGTGGTATGATCTCCAAGTATGTTCATCATTTTGGAGAATTTTAATTGTTAATGATTTTTGATAGTGTACCTTTTATAGAAAATTCCTATTTTATGACCTTGAATATACAAAATAGAGATAACTTGAACTTTAAAAAACCTAAGTTCAAGGAAGCAATTTATCAAAAATAGGTCACTGCACGATGGTGTTTGAAGACAGCTAACTAATATTTAATCATCAGTTTTTGTGCACAATCGATTAAAAGTGTGAGGAATAACACTACCTTCAGAGTCAGAATGGGGTCTGTTAAAATTCTACCCTTATTGAATGTGGCGATAAATTAATTATTTTCCTTTTGGGAAATTTCCACTGGTGCAGAAATTAAAGAACAACTGATGATGTATCGATTTTGTAGAACAAGCTCAAACTGGGCTTTGAGTAACACAAGGACGTGCTTCTCAAGATGGTCCCACCATTCAACAGGATTATAGAATCATTGAATTGTTACAGTGCAGGAGGCCATTCAGCCCACCACGTCTGTGCCAGCTTTCTGAATGAGCAACTTACCTTGTGCCACTTTCCTGCCTTTTCCCCATAACTTTCCACCTTTAGATAACTATCCAATTCCCTTTTGAAAGTCCTATGGAACTTGCCTGCACCACATTCTCCAGCAACATATTCCAGATCTGAAAGACTCGCTGCATGAAAAAGTCTCACCTCATCTCCCCATTTATCCTTCTGCTAATTACATTAATTTTGTGCATAAGCAGCAAGTGATAGATAGAGCTAAGCGATTCCACAACCAATGGATCAGATCTAAGCTCTGCAGTCCTGCCACAGTTAGTCATGAATCCCCCACTAACAACATCCTGGAGTTACTATTGACCAGAAACTCAACTTGATTCACTACACAGTGGCTACAAGCGCAGTCAAAGGCTGGGAATCCTGTGGCGAGTAACTCACCTCCTGACTGTCCAAAACCTGTTCACCATCAACAAGACACTTGCTTGGATGGGCAAAAGATGTTTGACACCATCCAGGACAAAGCAGCCGCTTGACTGGCACCACATCCACAAGCATCCACTCCCTCCACCACCGACACTCAGTAGCAGCAGCGTGTACCATCTACAAGATGCACTGCAGAAATTCACCAAAGATCCTCAGACAGCACCTTCCAAACCCACGATCACTTCCATCTAAAAGGACAAGGGCAGCACATGGGAGCACCACCCCCTGCAAATTCCCTTCCAAGCCATTCACCATCCAGACTTGGAAATATCTTGCTATTCTTTCAGCATTCCTGTGTCAAAATCCCATGTCCAACAGCATTGTGGATCTGACTGCAGCACATGGACTGCAGTGGTTCAAGAAGGCAGCTCACCCCCACCTTCTCAAGGGGCAAATGTTGTTGGAGCTGCATGCATCCAGGCAAGTGGGGAGTATTCCATCACACTCCTGGCTTGTGCCTTGTAGATGGTGGACAGGCTTTGGAGAGTCAGGAGGTGAGTTACTCGCCACAGTATTCCCAGCTTCTGACCTGCTCTTGTAGCTACTGTGTTTATGTGGTGAGTCCAGTTGAGTTTCTGGTCCATGGTAACCCCCAGGATGTTGATAGTGGGGGATTCTGTAACGGTAACACCATTGAATGTCAAGCGACAGTGGTTAGATTGTCTCTTATTGGTGATGGTCATAGCCTGGCATTTGTGTGGCGCGAATGTCACTTGCCACTTGTCAGCCCAAGCCTGGATATTGTCCAGATCTTGTTGCGTTTGAACATGGACTGCTTCAGTATCTGAGGAGTCATGAATGGTGCTAAACATTGTGCAATCATTGCCGAACATCCCCATTTCTGACTTTATGATGGAGGGAAGGTCATTGATGAAGCAGCTGAAGATGATTGGGCTGAGGACACTACCCTGAGGAACTCCTGCAGAGATGTCCTGGAAGGTAAATGATTGACCTCCAACAACTACAGCCATCTTCCCATGTACCAGGTATGACTCCAACCAGTCGAGTTTGCCCCCGATATCCATTGATTCCAGTTTTGCTCGGGCTCCTTGATGCCACACTCAATCAAATGCAGCCTTAATATATCAAGGGCAGTCACTCTCACCTCACCTCTGGAATCCATGTTTGAACCAAGACTGTAATGAGATCAGGAGCTGAGTGGCCCTGGCGGAACCCAAACTGGGTGTCACTGAGCAGGTTATGGCAGAGCAGGTGCTGCTTGATATCACTGTTACTGACACCTTCCATCACTTTACTGATGATCGAGAATAGACTGATGGGGCAATAATTTGCCAGGTTGAATTTATCATGTTTTTTGTGTACAGGACATTCCTGGACAATTTTCCACATTGTTGGGCGGATGCCATTGTTGTGTGTTTTGATAAATCATTATTGGGAGTCACAAGTTGTCAGAACTGAAATTTATTCTTCAAATGTAAATGTGACAATGTGTAAGCACTGAGCTGAAGGCACTCAATCATGTTCTACGTTGCCCTCATATTGCCACCTCATAGTTTTTGTTTATGGAGTATTTATGGAGCTGAATAAATGGCTTTTTTTGTCAGCAATTTGTACCCTGAAACAGTTTACAGTTTACATTCTAGTAGTTACCATGTTATTGAGATGATTTACAACATTCTGAACAGTTGCAGTGAACCTAAAGCATAGACGTCACTTTGTTAAATAATTTAGGGGCACAATTGTTGATCATTTGCAACAAGAGATCATTAACAGCAAAGTTTAGGTAATACTTTACCGAAATAGACAATGCATCATATACAGCAAGATAAAAACCTCCATTAATGTTTGTAATAACTTACTATGGAAAATTCCCAGTCTCCCAGCCCAATTAAAAAGCTGGCATTACTGGGGAATGATCTGGGTCAGGAGTCTTTGTGGGGACATTTGGGGAAGAGTGATCACTATATCAAAAGATTTAGACTAGCAATAGAGGAGAGCAAAGGACAATGTAAAGTAGAAATTCTGAATTAGAAGTGGGTGAATGTGTGATGAAAGGGGTATGATTAATGCACATATATATCATTTGTAGAGTTTCAAAACAGTTGATTTTGGTGTTGATGACATTTGTAAACTTGTTTCTAAAAAAAAGTCAAACATTCCTTCCAGAACTGTGAGCTAAACCAGTATATATTAGAAACAGGTGACTATGAACCCGTTGAGTATGAATGGAATATGATGTTGTCACAGTTTGTGGCAGTGTAACCATTGAAATTAATTAAGTTGTTTTCAGTTCAGAATAAATCAAGCATTGATTTTAAGTTTAGAAAAGCCAGAGATGAAGAGTGTTCAGGGAAATGGGGAGGAGACCACTCGGGAGAAGGAACAACAATTTTACCCCTGGAATGGAGTTCATTCACAGTAATTAAGGAACTGAGATAACAAGGTGTAGAGTTGGATGAACACAACAGGCCAAGCAGCATCAGAAGGTACGCAAACTGAGAATGTTTAAATTTCAGTTTTGTGAGCATTTGTTGAAAAGACTCCAAGGCTTACAGGACAGAAGTTGGGGAGAATTCATTAAGGAGAACAGAAAGATTTGATATAGGGGGTAATTTCTCTGGGGTTGAATAAGGAATAGTGTAGAAAACAACAAATGCTGGAGATCACTGCATGTCAGGGAGCATCCATGGAGAGAAAGCACTTCTTGAGTCTCAATGACTCTTCATCAGAGCTGAAGTGAAGTGTGGAGGGGGCAGCATTTATGCTATAGTTGGGGGGGGTGTAGAGTGCTGGAGGAGAAAAGGTATTCCAGTAATTTGCTTCTTCATAGTGTTGGAAAACAGAGTCATAGAGATACACACCACGCAAACAGAAACAGAAGCATAAACAGATAGAAGATAGGAGCAGGAGGAGGCCATTTGGCCCTTTGAGCCTATTCTGCCATTCTTCACAATCATGGCTAATCATCCAACTCAACAGCCTGATCCTGCTTTCTCCCCGTAACCTTGGATCCCATTCGCCCCAAGTACTATATCTAGCGCCTCTTGAATACATTCAATGTTTTGGCATCAGCTACTTCCTGTGGTAATGAATTCCACAGGCTCACCACTCTTTGGGTGAAGAAATGTCTCCTCATCTCCATCCTAAATGGTCTACCCCGAATCCTCAGACTGTGATCCCTGTTTCTGGACACACCCACCATCGGGAATATCCTCCCTGCATCTACCCTGTCCAGTCCTGTTAGAATTTTATAATTCTCTATGAGACCCCCTCATTCATCTGAACTCCAGCAAAAACAATCCCAACCTAGTCAATCTCTCCTCATATGTCAGTCCCGCCATCCCTGGAGTCAGCCTGGTAAACCTTTGCTGCACTCCCTTGAAAGCAAGAGCATCCTCCTCAGAAAAGGAGACCAAAACTACACACAATATTCTCGGTGTGGTCTCACCAAGGCCCTGTATAACTGCAACAACACATCTCTGCTCCTGTACTCGAAACCTCTCACAATGAAGGCCAACATACCATTTACCTTCTTTACCGCCTGCAGGAATACAGAGTACTGGGCTAATGGTAAGATTCTTGGTAGTGTGGATGAGCAGAAAGATCTC
>NW_025975396.1:0-3436 GCF_021869965.1 Rhincodon typus
CTGTGTTCATCCAGCTCTACACTCTACTGATCTCGGTGTTGTCTGCAAACTTGCTTAATATTCTTCCTACATTTTCATGTATATCATTTAGGTATATAACAAACAATACTGATCTTTGTGGTACACTGCTGGACATCCACCTCCAGACACTCAGACAGCCTTCTACCAGTACTCTTTGTGTCCTATGACTAAACCAGTTTCTGATCCATCTTGCCACATTTCCCTGAATTCCATGTGTTTCAATCTTCTCAACCAATCTCCCACGTGGTACCTTGTCAAAAGCTTTACATCAACTGAATTTTCTCCATCCACACACTCGATCACATTTTCAAAAAATTCTAACAAATTTATTAGGTTTGACCTCTCTCTGATGAAGCCATGCTGACTGTCCTTGATTAACCCATGCTTCTCCAAGTGGGTATTAATTCACTTCTTCAGAATTTTTTCCAAAAGTTTTCTAACCACTGATGTGAGACTCACTTGTCTATAATTTCCTGGTTCATCTCTACCACCCTTCTTGAAAAGTGGAGCCACATTAGCTATCCTCCAGTCATCTGGCACATTCCCCGTGGCCAGAGAGGAATTAAAAATTTGTGGCAGACCCTGAAATTTCCTGCCTCACCTCCCACAACAGCCAGGTGTAATTCATCTGGGCTGGGGAATTTTCTATATTTAAGCCTGTCACAGCCTCGAATACCTCCCCATATCCTATGCCAAATTGTGCAAGTTCCTCAGTCCCTTTTCCTGTATTCTATACCTATGTTCTCCTTTTCAAGAGTTGAGACCAAAGAGAAACATTCACTTAATACCCTTCCAATATCCTGTGGCATTGCACACAGATTGCCCCCTCATTCCCTAATGGGCCCGACTCTTTCCTTGGCTAACCTCTTCCTTTTAATGTATTTATAAAATATTTTAGGATTCTTCATAATCCTGTTCGCTAGTCCTTTTGGCTCATGAGTGCCCATCAGGCAGAGGGAAGCAATTGCAAATAAATTATAGGAGTAACAATTACATTGAGCATACTGCCTTCTACTTATTGTTTCCAGAGCATTGGCACTGTAGTATTCATTCAATTTTCTTGGTCCTCGCTCATCCGACCTTCAGAAATTAGGTTTGGTGACACCTAAACACTAAATCCTAACTTACTTTGTCTTTCTTTCTGTCCCATTCATTTTGAACTCATCAAACAACAAAGGTGAAGTTACGAAGAAGAAATAGGGAAATTAAGAACCAATGGTGAGCGGCAAAAGTTGAAGCCATCATTAGACAATTGAAGAATGGAAAAGCCAGAGGGTTAGATAGGATTCCAATAGAGATCTTCAAATTTGTTGGAGTTCAGCTCCTCCGTTATCTCCATCAATTGTTCCTGAAAATCTGGGACAAAGATGAAATCACTGATGATCTCACTGATGCTGCCATCACCACCAATTTCAAAAAAGGAGACAAAGTGGACTGTGGAATTACCAAGGAATCTCCCTACTTTCTATCGCTGGGAAGGTCATTGCTGAAACCTCGCCAAGCACCTTCACCCAAACTCTGAGGAAATCCTTCCTGAAAGTCAATGTGGGTTCTGACCAAACAATGGAACAATGGACATGATTTTCACTACTTGATAATTGCAAGAGGAATGTCAGGACCAGCACCAAACGCTCTATATGACCTTCATTGGTCTGACCGAAGCTTTTAACTTATTCAATCAGGATTGAAAAATTAATCTTGGTTTCAATGTCAAAAAACTTAAATCCTTTACCAACCCATCCCATATCAAGTTCTGGCCCATCACTCCTTTAAGGTCAATGGAGAATCCTCCCAAATGTGGAACATTTCCCCTACCTGGGAAGCTACCTGGCATTTAAGTCTGAAATTGATTCAGACATTCAAAATCACATCCAATCCATGAGCATCACCTTCGGATGCCTAAGGATGACAATCTTCGATGACGTGACATCCATGCTGATACCAGGACCCCTGTAAATAAGGCAACCATCCTTCCGCCTCTTCTAAATGGCTCTGAAACTTGGACTATATGTAAACTCCATCTCAAGAACCTTGGGAATTATTATCAATGCTGTTGGAGACAGATTCTCTGCATCAGTTGGGAGGACAGGTGGACAAAGATCAGTGTCCTTGAAGCAGACATTAGCATCAGCATCAAGGCCATAATCATCCGAAACCAACTGCGTTGGGCTGGTCAAGTACTTAGGATGAATACTAAAGCAAATCATCTTTGCCAAGCTTACGAAGGCACTTGAATAAGAGGAAGATAAGGGAAACATTTTAAAGACTCCCTGAATACTTCCCTCAAGAAATGCAACTTAGATGTCAATGGATGGGAGACCCTCATTCAGAACCCAGGATCAGTGACACAGAATTTCCTAAGAGGACAATCATAGGCATTAGCAAGTGATTCCCATGGCGACAATTCAATTTTCTTGGTCCTTCTTCATCTAACCTTCAGGAGTTCGGTTTGGTGTCACCTAAACACTAGATCCTAATTCACTTCTTCTTTCTTCCTATCCAATTCAATTTTGGTCATATTGCACATTGATATTTCATGGTAGGTTTTTTTTTAATAATCAAGTGCCATGAAGCAGGAAGAACTTAGAGGATTAAAAATGCACTGTTCCTGTGAAAATTGTGGGGAATATTAACAGAGATGAGAACAATGATTGAACAGTAGAAAGTAAACTGAGTGATCTCAGTTATATAACAGTACCTGAAGGGAGTGTCCAGCTGGGTTAAGGCTAAAGCGAAACGTCTCATTAAATGATGGCTCCCGGTCATGTCTGCAAACCCGAGTTTTTTTCTTAAATGTTCGCTTTTGTGTTGAAATATTTATGACATATAATTTCACATAGAGGTCTGTGAATAAAGAAAGAAAATAGCTTGTATCTTTATAGCACTTTTCGTGAAAACTGGATTTGTCAAAGCAATTCACAGAAAATCAGCAATTTTGGAATAATTTTCACAGATTATCTGATCAATAGCTCAAACTTGTGCGAACTTGCGATGTACAAAACTCAACATTCAGAAAAACTCGAACAGTTCATCCACTTCAGTAACACCTTCCACCCCAACCTTAAGTTCACCTGGACCATCTCTGATACCTCTCTCTCCTTCCTGGACCTCTCTGTTTCCATCTCTGGCAAACACCTGGAAACCGATATCCATTTCAAGCTTACCGACTCCCACAGCTACCTAGAATACACCTCCTCCCACCACCTTCCTGAAAAAATGCCATCCCCTATTCTCAATTCCTTCGCCTCTGCCACATCTGCTCCTGGGATGAGGCATTCCACTCCTGAACATACCAGATGTCCTCGTTTTTCAAGGACCGCAACTTCCCCCCCACAGTGAGCAAAAACCCATTTGACCACATCGCCCACGTTTCCTGCAACTCATCCCTCACACCCCCTCCCCGCAATAACAACCA
>NW_025975396.1:3536-7956 GCF_021869965.1 Rhincodon typus
ACACCTCCCCCCTCACCCCCATCCCAGGCCCCAAGAAGACCTTCCACATCAAGCAGATGTTCACCTGCACATCTGCTAATGTGGTATAGTGTATCCGCTGTTCCCAATGTGGCCTCCTCTACATTGGGGAAACCAAAAGGAGGCTTGGGGACCACTTTGTGGAACACCTACGCTCAGTTCGCAACAAACAACTGCACCTCCCACTCGCGAACCATTTCAACTCCCCCTCCCACTCCTTAAACGACATGTCTATCCTGGGCCTCCTGCAGTGCCACAACGATGTCACCCAAAGGTTGCAGGAACAGCACCTCATATTTCTCTTGGGAACCGTGCAGCCCATCGGGCTTCACAAGCTTCAAAATCTCCCCTCCCCCGACCGCATCCCAAAACCAGCCCAGCTTGTCCCCTCCTCCCTAACCTGTCCTTCCTCCCACCTATTCCCTCCTCCCATCTCAAGGCACACCCCCATCTCCTACCTACTAGCCTGATCCCGCCCCCTTGACCTGTCCGTCTTCCCTGGACTGACCTATCCCTCCCTAACTCCCCACCTACACTCACCTTTACTGGCTCCACCCCCGCCTCTTTGACCTGTCTGTCTCCTCTCCACCTATCTTCTCCTTTATCCATCTTCTATCCGCCTCCCCCTCTCTCCCTATTTATTTCAGAATCCCCTTCCCCTCCCCCATTTCTGAAGAAGGGTCTAGACCTGAAACGTCAGCCTTCCTGCTCCTCTGATGCTGCTTGGCCTGCTGTGTTCATCCAGCTTTACACCTTGTTATCTCTTTATTCAGGAAAACTTCTGCCTTTCTGTGTGACAACTATAGTTGAGTCATGATAGTCATGCATTTGGCCCTCAAAATGCATATGCCTGAGCACCTGGCCTGTCTAACTCTCCTTGAAGCATGATTGCTTCAACACATTTCAAAGTCTAGCAGCAGCAGCAGGAGAGGCACTGACTTGAGCATTGGCTGTAAATAGTGAATTAACAACATTCCCTAATGGCACAGCTCGTAGTGAGCGTGAACATTTGAGTTGCCAACTGCATGTTGTACCCACACTTGCAGCAAAAGTTGAACCATATTACCATAAAATATAGGAGCAGAACTAGACCATTTGCCCATTGAGTTTGCTCGACATTTGATCGTGGCTTCTATGTTTCTCAAGCCAATACTCTTGCCTGTTCCATATAACCTTTGATCCCTTAATAATCAAGTACTTATCTGTGTCTTTTCGAAATACATTCAATGACTTTACCTCTACAGCCTTTGGTAACAATGAGTTCCACACAGTCACTAACCGCTCCCCCACCATGGCTGAAGAAAATTATCCTTATTTCCGTTGTAAAGGGTTGTCCCTTCTGTTATGAAGTTGGGTACAGTATTTGTGAATTGGAAGGCAGGAAGTTAGAATTTGTTTGTAAAAATGACTGTGGGGCAAAAGGTGCCATGTTCCCTTTAAGAGCTTGTGCTTTGTCTGTGCTTTAAAGTTTATAAATGCAAGTGCACAGAGAGTGTCCGAATGGAAACATTTTGTATCAAGCAGCCAGGCAGCAATTTTCCAAGACAATAAGTTTGAATTTGGCCAATTAATTTAAACCAAGCACCTTGATGCAGAAAGCCAATTGAATTTAAATCTGATGGAGCTGACAACCTGAAACCAATCATTTTATAGGAATTTGATTATGTCATTACGAGTATATAAGACAAAGACATTTGGAAAATTGGGGAAAGCCATCCTTCACTTTTCAGAGTTAGCACCATTCAGCCCATCTAATTAATCAAAGGTACCATGGTATTTTAGCTCAAAGTCCTCACAGGAGAAATTGCAGAGATAAAACATCCCTGACAGCAGAATTAATGGAAGGAAGGCATTTGTGAAGAGCCTGGATAAGACAGAACATTCCAGAAGACAGACTTTGTGGACTTGGGAGAAAGTTATAATTCATTTTTCTCTTATTAATTGGGTTTATTAAGTGTGACCTATGTTTATTGGAACAGTATTCCAGTAGAATTTAGTTTAGTAGGGGAGTAGTTAGTACAAAGGGGGAAATTGTTTGGTTTGTTAGTATATCTTCTAAACTGTTCATTTGTTAAGGTTAAATAAATATTGTTACTTGTTATTTTATAAAGTGGATTGGGCATTTCCTTTCCTTTAACCATTAATTTAACAGATTATGAGGGGAAAGGTGAGCTTCTCTGGGTGTTTTAGGGGTAACTATTAGAAGGGAAACTCCACTCCCATAATGGCAGAGTGGGGCTTATGTCAGTTTGTGTTAGAGGGGTTTGACCATTCCCCCTCTAACAGATTTTGGGAGCTCAAGTCTGGGATTTGGCCTGTTAAGTTCAGGATCTGAATGGATTTGGACAGATTTAAACAGTTGGGGATTAATGTACTAGACCTTTAATTAAAACTTGGGTGAGAAAAATCTGTTTTAATTTCAGTTACTGGTCACTGGTTAAATTAAAAATGAGGGAAATGGCTCTTAACATTGTTAAAGAGTTTCTGGGGTTTGAAGATGCTTCCCAAATTTGCCAAGAAAGTTTAGAAAGACAAAAGAAGAATATACTATTATAATTAGCATGAAGATTAGAATTGGGTTTAACTTGGGATAAAGGAAAGCTGAAACTTTAATGGAGTTAAGTCAAATAATTAGTTATATCAAAGAAGCTGGCAAGTACAGTGGAGTTAGAAAAACCTAGATTGTGAATGAGACAACTGGAGTTAAAGAATGAAAGGAAGGTGAGAGAGTTTGAATTACAGTTGCAAGCACAGGAAAGAGAAAGAAAGGAGAAGACAGAAACTGAGAAAGAGCAAGAGAGAGAAGAATGGGAAAGAATGTTTGATTTGGAAAAGAAGTTGGAACTTGAAGCAAGAAGACTTCAAATGGCAGGAGGAAAAGTACAAGATAGAAGTGAGGCTTTCAGTTGTTTCAGTGGCGGGAGTCCGGGAGGAAGCGCGAGGGCAGCCTGGGAAGGTGAGCTTTTCGGTTATAAAAGTCTTACCTTGCGTGACTCCATTTTCGGAGTAAGTGAGGTAATATATTTGGGCGGTTGCTTTACCCGAAACACTACCTAGGTAGTGTCTCCCACCCATCCTCCTCCTCTAACCAAAAAAAAAGTTCTGAGCGCTGATTTGGTAAGGCTACTAGTATATATTTTTTTAATTTGTCTGTTTGGGAATTCAGAACAGTGGGAATGGATGTTAGGGCAGCTGTATGCTCCTCCTGTAGAATGTGGGAGGTAAGGGTCACCACTAGTGTCCCCACTGACTTCATCTGTGGGAAGTGCACCAAACTCCAGCTCCTCAGAAACCGTGTTAGGGAACTGGAGCTGGATGAACTTCGGATCATTCGGGAGGCTGAGGGGGTAATTGAGAGGAGTTACGGGGAGGTAGTCATACCTCAGGTACAGGAAAAAAGTAGATGGGTTACAGTCAGGGGACGGAAAGGGAACAGGCAGACAGTGCAGGGATCCCCTGTGGCCATTCCCCTCAAAAACAAGTATACCGTTTTGGATACTGTTGGGGGGGATGACTTACCAGGGGTAAGCCATGGGGTACAGGTCTCTGGCACAGAGTCTGTCCCTGTTGCTCAGAAGGGAAGGGGGGGGAGGAGGAGAGCATTAGTCATTGGGGACTCCATAGTTAGGGGGACAGATAGGAGATTCTGTGGGAACGAGACAGACTCGCGGTTGGTGTGTTGCCTCCCAGGTGCCAGGGTCCGTGATGTCTCGGATCGTGTTTTCGGGATCCTTAAGGGGGAGGGGGAGCAGCCCCAAGTCGTGGTCCACATAGGCACCAACGACATAGGTAGGAAAAGGGATGGGGACATAAGACAGAAATTCAAGGAGCTAGGGTGGAAGCTTAGAGCTAAAACAAACAGTTGTTATCTCTGGTTTGTTACCCGTGCCACGTGCTAGCGAGGCGAGGAATAGGGAGAGAGAGCAGTTGAACACGTGGCTACAGGGATGGTGCAGGAGGGAGGGATTCAGATACCTGGATAATTGGGGCTCATTCTGGGGTAGGTGGGACCTCTACAAACAGGATGGTCTACACCTGAACCAGAGGGGTACCAATATCCTGGGGGGGAAATTTGCTAATGCTCTTCGGGAGGGTTTAAACTAATTCAACAGGGGGGTGGGAACCTGAATTGTAGCTCCAGTGTACAGGAGGTTGAGAGTAGTGAGGTCATAAATAAGGTTGCAGGAGTGTACCGGCAGGCAGGAAGGTGGTTTGAAGTGTGTCTACTTCAATGCCAGGAGCATCCGAAATAAGGTGGGTGAACTTGCAGCATGGGTTGGTACCTGGGACTTCGATGTTGTGGCCATTTTGGAGACATGGATAGAGCAGGGACAGGAATGGTTGTTGCAGGTTCTGGGGTTTAGATGTTTCAGTAAGATCAGGGAAGGTGGTAAAAGAGGGG
>NW_025975397.1:0-7955 GCF_021869965.1 Rhincodon typus
AATGTCACAGCATGCTTACCAACATGCTGTGACATTCGTCCACCATTGGTGGAACAATGTTGGAATGAGATTGACTGGGACAATGGTGGTACTGACATTGTGGTAAATTGAAGAACTTTGACATTAGAAAGTACTTTACAGCTAAGGACCTTGCAGTTCCAGTGATGATCTTTTTACTTTATTCATACAGGCATGAAGGCTTAACTAGCTAGGCCATCTTTACTGCATATCCCTAATTACCTTTGGGAAGGTGGTGGTGAACTATCTTCCTGAACGACTGTAGTCAATTCAGTGTAGGTATACCTGTAATGCTGTTAGGGAGCGGTTTCTAGGACTTGGACTCAATAACAGTGAAGGAACAGTGACATACCTCCAAATCAGATGCTGACTGGCTTGGAGAGGAACTTGTGGTATGTTCCCATGTATCTGTTGCATCCTCAGAGAGATTACTGCAATTTCAGCAGCCTCTATCATTTACAATTGTGTGCCGGTACTGGAGAGATGCTGAGCTCTAACTGGTTGGCAACTCTTGGAGGCAGTAATTTCCCCATACAACTCTGAGGAATCCCACAACCTGACTGGGATTTAATCCCATGGGCCTCCCAGAACTAGCCCTGTTGGAGATATCAATCCCACTGTGAACATTAAATTCTGCTAATGTTTGCAAATTCAGTGCTTTTGGATTTTGGTTGTGAGTTGGATGCAATCGGGGAACTTGTGAATCTTTAAAATGGCAACTGACAGATCAATACACAGAAATGAAGTTTGAGTCTGCATGAGAGAGCAAAATATAACTTTTGCATTTTACAATAGTGCTGAGGGAAACTTCCCACCAAGTTTCTTGATATAGACTTGACAGAGTAATAACATACAGGGACATATAATATTCCCTTACTAAGGAAGTATCTCACTGTGTTATTTAAATATGTGTAAATATACAAAGCTTATGCTATAATTTTAGTGAAACTGAAATAATGAAATTAAAAATTGCTATATTACATAAGAATATTCTGCAAACTGCAACTGTTATCTGTCCAAACAGTTCAGAGATTGATTAATTCATACTTCATAGATAATGAAATGTTCTTTTCTGAAATATTTATTTACACATCTTTTTAAAAAATGAATTTAATTGTAATTTTATGACTTGAACTTTATGTGTGAAATTGGCACTGCATGTATTAATAATGAGATGGCATCTGTTAGGACAAGGATTATAAAATCTCCAATTCAGGACAAAGAAAACAAATGTACAGTTTACATACTGAGGGATATCAAGTGCTGCACTAAAACAAACCTGTCGACTTTAAATGGGTAAAAGGAATAATATGAGGCAAAATAACTGATAAACAACTTATTGCAGTCAATTTTCAAGGCAGAAAGGAATTAGACAAGACCTAAAGAGAAGCAATAACCAATAGACCACAGAATACTTATGCCTCATGCAAAAAGCAACTGAGATTAAAGATGTCAAAAGTTTGTCGACTAGCTGCTTCTTTGCAAAGTGATTTTTTTAATGGTAACATTAAATGGTAATAATTAATTAATGGTAATATTAAATGTAACATGTCTCATAAGAAAGGGATATCCTATAGATCAATCTTGCAGCTCCTCTTGTTTGTGGATATTTTTAATCAACCTGTTCAGATATGTCACAACACACCTCTCCAGGAGGTTATGACTTGAATCTCATTATCCTCATTCAGGGTTAGGGACACTACAACTGTATCACAAGAGCCTTTCCTCTTCCTTGTCAAATTAATTATTCAATTATCTAGTTTTCAAGTAGGAATTAATGTGAGTCGGGAGCACAGTTGCACACCCATGATTTTACAATCTAATCCTGAGGTGCCATTCCTCCTTGTGAACCTTAGATTAGAAAAACAATACCTGAAGCTACTGTCCTAACTTAAAACCAGGTAGAATTCTGAAGTTTGCAGATGAAAATGAGTTATGAGTCAGCAAGTCTACCAAAGACTGCTATAATTTCAGCATTAATTGGAGCTATTTTTGGAGTGAACAACAAACAACATCAGTTTTTAATGAAATTAACAAATATGATTATCTGTAAAAATGACAGCTTCTACAGGACTAATGATATCTGCAGGTAAAGTTATAAACAATTCAGTCTTGGATAATACAATGAACAACAGGATACTTCATAAAGCATGGATATTTTAGGGCAATTGAATTGAAAAAGAACAAGGTGACCTTTTCATAAAACCTACATCATTTATTTGGGGAGAATGTGGTTGTGTAATGGTAAGGTCACTGTATTAATAATCAAGAGGCTCAAGTTAATGTTTGATGGATAGGGGCTCAAACACTACAACGTTGAAGGTGGAATTTAAATTCAACTGATACATCTGGAATTAAATGTTAGCCTTGGTGATGGCTGATTGTCATAAAAACCTATCTCATTCACCAATGCCCTTTTGAGAAGGGAATCTGCCATCTGCACCTGGTCTAGCCTACATGTGACTCCAGACCCACAGCAGTCTGGTTAACCCTTAACTGTCCTCTGAAAAGGGTTCGTAAATCACTCAATTACAACAAACTACTACAAAATCAAAAAGAAACTAAACTAGATGCAGCACCTGGCATCAACCTTTGCATCAGAAATGACAACAGCTCACCCAACACCCCTGTAAACTCCTCCCTATGGGGACTTGTGCCAAAATTGGGAGAGCTGTCTAACAGACTGGTCAAGCATCAGTCTGACACAGTTGTACTGACTGAATCATACCTTTAAAATCACTATTGCCCACATGTTTTGGTCTTCAGATTGTCAGCGAACAGTCATGTGGTTAGGGACATGTGTATTGACGTACATGAGAATTACATGAGAAGTTTCAGCATTTGGTGGGCAATTCTCCTGTTTCTATGTTAATTAATCAAACTCTAACTAAGAGTAAAAGATATCATTAAGTTGAGGTACTTACCTAAATAATTATCCAGGAATTGTTGGACAGAAAAATCCTAGTCTAACTCCTAGGTAACTTCACAACTGAACCCCTTTGCCCCAGTCACTCACAGTGACAACACCTGACCCTCCCCCCACCCTGACGATAACACTCCTGACACCTCAGCAACACCTGGACACACTAACTCCCAAGCACCCAATTATCCTTCACATCTAACTACCAACTCATCAAATCACCCACTCACACTTACCAACTCACCCACGTCTCACTCTATATACTGAAAATCTTATCTCCTTGCCATCTGACGTGCCTGCCACCTGACCCATCTACAACCTAACACTTCCCACCTCAACTCAACCAGCATACTCAAATAGCCACTTACACATCCACCTAGCAGTCATACAACCTACCCAAATCATTCATTCATCCACTCTCCCATTCGCACTACCCCTTAACTAACATTCAAACTGGATCTGTAAACTTGCCATACTGCAGTTAGTGCTATAAAAGAGGATGTGTTCTGTCAAACTCACTACTCCACATCCATGGAACTCTCTGAGGAACCCTGAGCTCTGCTTATCAGGTAAAATTGGGCTTGGATAAGAATTGTGAAGCAGGATCAATGTGGGAAAGTTCAAGTGATGCAGTAATCCAAAAATAATTGCAACTTCTGAGAAGATCTCAGCTAATGTCTCAGACACCTACTCAGCAGTCAGTAAGATCAGAAGTGGACTGCAGAGATATGATTGGAAGAACAGTGACAGCATGAGAGGCAGATTCTGTCTCTTCCATTTTGTCTGCTTAAGCTCCTCCAATCACAGGTCTGCTCTCTCCAGAGATCTTGCTGCTCTTCCAGAGACAGGATCTATGATTGAAGGCACCGTGAGGGCTACAAAGAGAAAGACTCTGATTGGAGGAGTTGCAGCAGATTCTGGATGGCATGTCTAACCCATTCATCTACTTCAACATCCTCAGACAGGCAGGGAGAAGACCCTGGAATAAGAAAGGAGAGAGGCAAGAGGGAGTGCAAAGAGGGTGACAGATTGAAGGGTGTACCAGGTCCAGGGTGGAATGGAGCTGTGTACCAGGGCCTGGGTAGAGATGTGCTGTCTATAGTACCACTGTGCTAAACTGAATAGATTTTAAAAACATCTAGTAACTCAAAACTAGGAATTCAAGAGATGATGAGCCATCAGCAAGCATTTGCAGAACTGTACTCAGCCACGACCTATACCACATGGCCTGGCATATTACCACTCTACCATTACCATCAAGCCGGGTAATCAACGTTCAAGGAGAGTGCAGCATGGCATGCCAGGTGTTGCAGTAGTTATCTTTAAAAATTAGGTGTTAACCTGATGAAACTACAACACAAGATTATTTACATGCCAAGCAGTGGAAATAATAAGAGATTCGCAAAGTTAAGCAATCCCACAACCAGTGGATCAGATATAAGCTCTATAGTCCTGGGACATCAAGTGAGATAGATAGATAGAATCCCTACACTGTGGAAGCATGCCATTCGGCCCAGTGAGTGCATACCAACCCTCCAAAGAGCATCCCAACCAGACCAACGCCCCCCTATCCTATCCCTGGAACCCCACATTTCCCATGGCTAATCCACCTAGCCTACACATCCCTGAACACTATGGGCAATTTAGCATGGCCAATCCACTGAATCTGCACATCGTTGGACTGTGGAAGGAAACCGGATCACCTGGAGGAAACCCACAAAGACACGGGGAGAATGTGCAAACTCCGCACAGACTGTTTCCCAAGTCTGGAATTGAACCCGGGTCAGTGCTAACCACTGTGCCATCATGCTGCCCCATCATGAATGGTGGTAGGTAAGTCATGAATGGTGGTAGGTAATTCATGGGAGGAGGTAGCTTCTAAAATATCCTGAATAATGAGGGACCCCAGAAGATAAATGCAAAAGAAATGCTGAAACCTGTGCAACCATCATCAGCCTGAAGTGCCAAGCGATGATCCATCTCATACTGCTCCTGAGGGCTCCAATATCACAGATGCCATTCAATTGCTGGGTTGACTCAATATGAAGAAAACAAGAAATTGCTGAAGACAATGGATACGGCAATGGGCTTTGACAATCTTCTAGCAGTAGTACTGAAGATTTGTGCTCCAGAATTGATTATGTCCTTAGCCATTTTACTCCAGTACAGCTACAACACTGATACCTACCTGGAATGTGGAAATTGCCCTATTGTGATCTGTTCACAAAAAGTCAAACAATTATGAACCCAGAAGTTTGCTGTCAACAATCAGCAAAGTGGCAGAAGGGGACCATCAACATTAACAACTCTTCAAAAATCACAACGATCTTCCTATGTGCCAGGTAGAACTCCAACAAGTGAAGCGCTTTCCTCTGATTACCACTGATGAGAAACTAAATTGGAGCAGAGGCTGGGAACTCTGTACTGATTAGCTCTTCTCCTGTCTCCCCAAAGCCATCCACAAGGCACAAGTCAGTAGTGTGATGGAATACTCTCCACTTGCCTAAATGGGTGAAGCTCCAATAACTCACAAACCTTGACAGCATCTAAGACAAAGAAACCTGCTTAACTGGCATCCATCACCAACTTAACCTTTCACTCCACCTTACTGCCAATGTATAAGGGCAGAAATGTGCTTCTCGCGCAGCAACTTATCAAGGTTCCTTGAATGGCATCTTCCAAGCCATTAACTTGGAGAACAAAGATTGAAAATGCATGTGAATGCTGCAACCTGCAAGTTCTCCTCCAAACCACTCACCATCCTTACTTAGAAATATATTGTAGTTTCTTCATTGTCACTGGATCAAAATCTTGAAACTCCCTCCCAAACAGAATGGTTGCTGTACCAATAGAACATGAACGGCAGTGATTCATGGAGGCATTCCACCACCACCTTCTCAAAGGCAATCATGCATAGCCAACAAATGCCGACATAGCTAGCGACACCTATATCCTGTGACAAAGTTTCTAAAAATATTCAATTAAATTATTACTACAAAAGGAGTTCACCACAAGATGAATTTTATCATGGTTTTCATTACCTATGTGAATGAGATAGCACAAAACAGTGGGATATGTGTTAAATGATAATTGTGAAGAAACCAGTCAACGTTAACTCACTTTAATTAATTACTAAAAATACTTGTAATACGAAAATGCAGTGTTCCTGTGAAAAAAAAGTTTAAGTACAGAATGCTCTGCCAGCAAATTTTTCAACAGAATAAGGAGCACTGCTAAATCACTCCTTTAATCCTGTTAATTACTTGAATGTAACACAGCGTTAATTATACAGATGTTCAAATGATATATTATAAATCTGAATTCAGAGTTATCAAATCCTGCTGCAAACATTTTATCATTCTCAAAGTAGTGGCAAAGAGCAACACAGGATAATGAATTTTAAGACAAAAGTTTATGCTTTCATCTCCCAGATAACTGTTTATGTTAAAATTGATTTTTGGAATTAAAAATTAAGTCATGGTGGACACCTATGCAATGTGTGAACTTCAGACATCCCTGTACTGTCATTAAGGTACACAAATCTTGAAATGAAACCATATGAAAACAGACCAACCTTACTTAAGATTATGTTAAGACATAGATCTATTCAAAATACACCTGACATCAGCTGGCAAGTAACTTCCAACTCACAATTTAATGGGTGAGTTGACATGACCGGATTCAGCTAAGTCAGTTCTGAGGAAGGGTGACTGGACCTGAAACGTTAACTCTGATTTCTCTTCACAGATGCTGCCAGACCTGCTGAGCTTTTTCCAGCAATTTCTGCTTTTGTTTCTGATTTACAACATCTGCAGTTCTTTCAGTTTTTATGAGTTTTTCTAATGTGTAGTGAGTGAAATGAATGAAAAGAGACAGGGTCTTCTAGTTTGTAAAGCATTATTAACTTTGCTACTTCCTTTAAGTAAATGAATGACAGCATTAGCATTGATGTGAGAGTTATCTGCCTGGAGTTTGCGGAGTAGGCAAAGTATGATTGACATCAAACAGTATGAAGTCTTGACTCGATGTTAAAGCTGCCTCTTTGGAGTTCGATTCACCGGCTAACACTATCTCTTAAACAAACAAAGCTACACGTGTACACCAAGAGGAAAGATACCCATGAGAGCTTTTTAAAGGGATTACCAACTGCTTTAACTGGAACTATATGATTTATAAACATTCCTAATGTCATATGTACCTTAATGTTAAAATGTTAAATCTGAAACCACTGCAACATCTATTTGCAGAGAGTCAAATATCGGTTGAACATTAAGGTGCAACTCTGCACTTCCAAACAGTAAAAGTTTATATTTTAAAGTGTCTTTAAAATAAACTCCTTTTTGGCTTCCAACGAAGATGCAACCATTTTATTTCCAATGTAAGAACTGTGATTTAATCTATCTAGGTTAATCATTGCTTGGTCTTTAACCATTTGATTTTTATGGTTTATGTAATCAGTAAAGAATTTGAATGAAGAGTTACATATTTTCATAGGACAAAGACCCGATTGAAGGTGAAGAAATATTCTTTTGTAATAAGGCAAATTAAGTAGATTTTACAGAACAATCATATATTTTGGATTAGGGAGAGACAGCATATAAAAGCGCACTAAGATAAACCAAACACTGGGTCAGATAACAAGGTGTAGAGCTGGATGAACACAGCAGGCCAAGCAGCACCATAGGAGCAGGAAGGCTGACGTTTCGGGCGTAGACCCTTCATCAGAAATGGGGGAGGGGAAGAGGGTTCTGAAATAAATAGGGAGAGAGGGGGAGGTGCATAGAAGATGGATAGAGGAGAAGATAGGTGGAGAGGAAACAGACAGGTCAAAGAGGCGGGGATGGAGCCAGTAAAGGTAAGTGTAGGTGGGGAGGTAGGGAGGAGATAGGTCAGTCCAGGGAGGACGGACAGGTCAAGGGGGCAGGATGAGGTTAGTAGGTAGGAAATGGGGGTGCAGCTTGAGGTGGGAAGAGGGGATAGGTGGGAGGAAGAACAGGTTAGGGAGGCGGGGACGAGC
>NW_025975398.1:0-7955 GCF_021869965.1 Rhincodon typus
TCCTATGATGCTGCTTGGCCTGCTGTGTTCATCCAGCCCTGCACCTTGTTGTCTCGGATTCTCCAGCATCTGCAGTTCCTGCTATCTCTGATTCAATTCACCCTTAAGTATCCTGTATGTTTCAAAGAGATCACCTCTCATTCTTGTAAACTCCAGTGAGTAGAATCCCAACCTGTTTAGCATTTCCTCATAAGCCCATCCCTCCAGGCCAGGGATCGTCCCATGAACCATCTCTGAACTGCTTCCAATGGAAAGGGTGGGGCTTGGATGTTTCCCCGGCTGGTAAATCTAGAGCCGAAGGACACTGCCTCAGTCAAGGAGAAGTGGTGGCATCATACCAATGTCAGGTGGCTACTATTCAAAGCACCTGGCTAATGTTCTGGGAATATGGGTTTGGAATCCCATTAGGGCAGATATTGAGAGTTAATTTCAATAAAACAAGCTGCAATTAAAAGCTGGTCTTGAGGTGACTATGTAACCCTTGTCAGTTGTTGTAAAGACCCATCTCATTGTCCTTAGAATCATCAAATCATACAGTATAGAAGGGGCCCTTCAGTCCATCAAGTCAGTGCTGCCAAAAATATACTTCTACCTACCCAAGTCCGACTTTCCTGCACTAGAACCATAACTTTTAATGTTATGGAGATTGGATGGATGGGATTGTCCTATTAGGAGAGACGGCAAAATTCATAGAATCAAACAATATGGAAGAGGCCCTTTGGCCATCAAGTCTATACTGCCAAAAATGCACTGCCACCTACGCTAGACCCACTTTCCCACACTCGGCACATAGCCTTGAACATTATGACACTTCAAGTGTTCATCCATGTTTTTTTTAAGGTTGTTAGGTTTCCTGCCTGAACTACCCTCCCAGGCAATGCAATCCAGACTCCCACCTCTCTCTGGCTGAGAAAGTCTTTCCCCCCTATAAACCTTCTGCCTTATGCTTTAAAATTATGCTCCCTTGCTATTGACCCTTTGACTAAGGGTGACAGCTGCTTTCTATTCACCCTGTCCATGCCCCTGATAATCTTTTACCCCTCAATCAGGGTCCCCCATCTCTCCTCTTAACCTTCTCTGCTCCAAAGAAAACAACCCAAGTTTATGCAGCCTCTCTCCACTGCTGAAACGCTCTATCCCAGGGAAGGGATTTTGCTGTCCTTACCCAGTCTGGCCTACTGTTGCCTCCAGACCCACAGCTATGTGGTTGATTCTTCACTGCCCTCTGAAATAGCCGGATAGCCGCTCTGTTTGAGGGTAATTAGGGATGGGTGGCAAATGGCAGCCTTGCTAATGACATCGATATAAGAATAAAACAAACTAGAAGGTTGGCCATTTAGTACGTTACTGCACATGATGTATGCTAATTTCAGAAAACAAAGCCATGGGTCGCCAAGAGAAAATGTATGATGGAAATTGACCTATTAATTGATCCAATACAGAATGCTGGTTGGGTTGTCTCCCCTTGTCCAGTTAGGAAACCTCCATCACATTGGGCTTTCCAACAGGATTGATTTGTGGCTTCTGACACTGATGGTCTAGATTCACACATCAGAAATAGACTTGGTGTAAAGGCACCAATCAGAACTAGTGAACCACACCCTCTAGAAGACGATGATTAATTGGTCTTCCCTCTTGTTCATTGGTGGAAATGGTGGCCAATCCAGGACTGCTGGTACAGACCTGATGGGCTGGATGGTCTCTTCCATACTGAATGCTTCTGTGATTGGATGTTGGACTCACAATAGCAAGGCGGTGGACAGGTTGAGAGGGCTGGTGGTGGCCACTGAGGAAGGGGATGCATCTGGAGAAGGATAGATTTCGAGGATTAATCTGTCTCTCAGGGTACACAAGCCATTGAGATAAAGTATAAAGTTATTTGAGGAGTGGGGCAATTAATTTACAATTGTATTGTTAGCTGATGCAATTCATTTCCACTCAATTCAATTTATTCTGGAAAGTGTAATGTATAGTTTACCATTCAATTGGAAACGTACAAATTATATAATCAATTGGGGGTAAATTACAGTAACTGCGTAATCAATAAGGTAAGAAACAGATAAAGGCTTGCTTTCTGACATTCTGAGGGATTTGATAGATAGCCTATCCCTCAGCCGGAAATTGTAACCACTAGATCTACATTCTCTAGCCAGTCAGGATGACACAGGAGCTCAGTGGTTAGCACTGCTGCCTCACAGCACCAGCAACCCAGGTTCAATTCCAGCCTCAGGCAAATGTCCGTGTGGAGTTTGCACATTCTCCCTGTGTCTGCATGGGTTTCCTCCGGGTGCTCTGGTTCCCTCCCATAGTCCAAAGATGTGTAGGTTAGGTGGAATGGCCATGCTAAATTACCCATAGTGTTCAGGGATATGTAAGTTCGGTGCATTAGCCATGGGAATTACAAGGATAGCATAGGATGCTATAATAGCATTACAAGGATGGGTCTGGGTGGGATACTCTTCGGAGGGTTAGTCTGGGCTTGTTGGGCCAAATGGCCTGCTTCCACACTGTAGGGATTCTATGATCCAGTATCTCTGTCAAGTCCCTGTAAAACTTTACAGGCTTACGACAGAAATTGTCTTTCATTCTTCTAAACCCTAGTGCATGTGGGATCAATCTACTCAATCCCCTGTCATTATCTAATCCCAGGAACCAGTCTATAATGAACCTTCACAGCACTGCCTCAAGGCAAGCATATCTGTCCTCCAAAGGAGAACAGAACTGTACATGGCTACTTCAGATGTGTTTCTACCAAAGCCCTATATTGTAATCAGAGTTCCTTACACTTAAACTGTAACACCCTTTAGGATGGGTTGTGAGATGACTGACTCCATTGTGAATATAAAATTCTGTAAAATAACTTCCTATAAAATTCTAAGAGGACAAGACAGCGTGAATGCAGGAAGGATGTTCCCAATGACCAGGGGAGTCCAGAACCAGGGGATCACAGTTTAACAACATTGGGAGGGCCATTTGGGACTGAGATGAGGAGAAATGTCTTCACCCAGAGAGTGGTGAGCCTGTGGAATCCTCTGCTGTTGAGACCAAAATGTTTTCAAGAAGGAGTTGGACATAATTCTTAGGTCTAAAGGGATCAAAGGAGAAAATGGGAACAGGGACTGAGTGGGATGATCAGCCATGATCGTATTGAATGGCCGAGCGGGCTTGATGGCTAAATAGCATACTCCTGCTCCTGTTTTCTACATTTCTGTGTGAGAGCCTGGCTGCCTGGTTAATCCTTGTTAAAGACATTCAAAGAGAATGGAGTGTTGGATAATCAGTGCAGTGTTTGTGTCATTAACACTCAAAGGGAAATGTCACTGTGAATTGATTTCTCACTGCTAGAAGTGCAGGGCCATGAAAGATGAAGAGAAATGGTCCTCAGCCGCTGGCGCAAAAACGTAATAAATGGAAAGAAAAGGAGCGTGTTGTTTTTCTCTTTCCCTTCGTGCAAGGTCAGTGTGCCCTTTTTGCCATTAATTAAGGAATTTGCTGCTCTATTTACATTGGCAAAGGATCAGCGTCATAAATTTCAGATGTTTGTTTGCAATTAGCTCCCCCAGTGGGTCAGCTGGTGAGTGTAATGGCCAGAAATTGTAACACCAAGGAGCTCCCACTTTCTGCTGATACTGAGTTGGATGTTTCCAATTCCTGTTAGACTGGGTTTCATGGAATGAGAAAACAATGCATCATTCCTTCCCACCATCCCAGATCTCCGTGTGGTGTTCAGGAAGGAAAACAATGGCTTCTTTCACCATCGCCTTGCCCCTTACCATTGCCAGCAGTTGCTGAGAAGCCAGTGCATCTCCAGGAATGGTGTCGTGTCTTGTCTTAAGGTCAGAAATCACACGTCACCAGGTTATGGTCCAACAGGTTTATTTGAAACCGCAAGCTTTTGGAGCCTCGCTTCTTCTCTGCACGCTTGTGTTTTCAAATAAACCTGTTGGACTATAACCTGGTGACGTGTGATTTCTGACTTTGTCCACCCCAGTCCAACAACGGCACCTCCACATCATCTCTTGTCTTAAAACACAGTTGTCTCCAGCATCACCTAGGGAAGCATAATCAAACTTTTGTCACCCATTCATATCCATTCTTCCATATAAATGGCACCGAAGCCCCAGGTCTATCTCTCCACCATTGCCCTGAACTAGTGCCCATCAATTTCCTTCCTCAAAGGGGATTGGGGTGAACCTGATGCATCTTTAAATGTACTGCTGAGGCTGTCTTTCCTGGTTTCAGTCAAAACTTCCTCCGAACTGAAAACCAGAGAAAAGGAATCCACTGATTTACTGGGGCAATCACAGACTTGGCTTCCCTGAGGCTGTAGCTCTGTTCCTGGACGCCTTCTTATCAAGGTGTTCAGAGATGTCATGACACACCTTCAGAGGAAGTGGGAACATAAACCCGGATCTCCTGATCCAAAGGTAGGGACACTGCTACTGTGCCACGAAAGCACAGACTGAGACTGTGCAAAGCCTTGGCAATCAGCTAAACCCACTAACGCATTTCAAATGGTGCAGATCATATCCAGTTCTTTCTACGTTTCAGCCCCTTTTGCAATTCTGTTGTTTCCGAAATGTTTAGTAAACGCCATAGCACTGAGGGCTTTCCCCTAACAATGGGGTAAGGTGGGACAATGTTGAGAAACACACATTAGAAGGAACCATCGTAGAATACTTTTGTTACAGGCCCAGTGATCTCATTATGCTGGTTGTGGAATTAGAATACAATTGAGTAAATAGGTTTGGAATAAAAGCTAGTAAAGTAACAATGATAGTACGGGATTGTCATGAAAATTCCTCTGGTTCACTATTTCCTTTTAGAGAGGTAAATCTTCCATTTTTATCTGTGACCCCAGACACCAGCAACATGGCTGACTTAATTCTGAAATAGCCCTGTGAACTGCACAGTTCAAGGTCAATTAGGCAACAAATTGTGGCCCTGTCAATGATGTTCACACCCCATGATAAAAATAAATGGCGAGAAAGACCCACTTAATCTGTACTGTCTTCTGGAGTGGCCTTGTGAGACACTCAGCCTTAGTCAAGATGGAGATGCACCACCACCATCTCCAGCGCAATTAGGGATGGGCAATAAATACCAGTCTTGCAAGTTAAACCCCTATGATATAAATGAAAAGAAGGAATAAAAGGCTTGTTGATGATTATTTTTACTTCATAGCTGGTGAAGAGTGGAAATCAGGACATACGCCAATGAAGATGACAGGTATTTCGAATGGGAAATGTTGTCATGTGACAGGTTTGGTTTCAGTCAATATTCTCCTTTCTGGGGAAGGGTCACCTGACCTGAAACATTTAACTCTGATTTCTCTCCAAAGATGCTGCCAGACCTGCTGAGCTTTTCCAGCAATTTCTGTTTTGGTTCTCCTTTCTGGCCTATGCTGAAACTCAACTTCCCGCTCTGTAATGGACCAGATCAAGCCCCTTCAAACTATCCAGAAGATAGTCTAGACCCTAATGTTTTCTTATTTTAAAGGTAAATGTAAGGTGTTGCGTTCCAGGTGCAATTCGATTGGTCAAACACCGTACCTATTTTTCTGTTAAGTTTTCCAATGGAGTTAAGTTATTCTGATTCCGACTTTCTTTTGTTGTATATTAACTACAGTGGATGAGTAAACTGTTCCAATATTAACGTCCCATAAACACAGCCTTGGAAAAAGGCAAATTCTCTGACGTGCAACTCCCAAAACAGGCAGAGAACCCCCAACTTTTAACTGTAACTGAGATGGGGCAAAAATAGCTTTCACTTCTTCTAGACCCCAACTGCTGAAAGCTAAAACCAAAAACCCTGGTTCTGTGGGAGTTTGACCTCACCCATTCAGGCTGCTTCTATTGTTCCAACTTTTAAAAAAAATCCCAAGGCCTCACAAGCTATGTACTTTATTACAGACTGCTCGATACCTCTCATTCAATCTCTCTTTTAAAATAAATCCAGGGCAAAACACACCTCTTAATGCCACAGCATTGTCACAACTCCCAACATGTACCCATGTGGAATGGCTCAAAATGACCAAGGACTGGCACTTGTGCGGGTGGCTGTCCTCAGGGGGAGGTGTGGATGGATCATCCCCTCAGTACTTCTCGTTGAAGATCAGTGCTAATGCTTCAGATTTGTGTGTCATGCATAAGCCAGATGATTGTGCATAGGGATGACCACTGGAGCCCCCTGCTTTAATTAGCCACTAAAGCATCCACCAGCATTCATTATTGGAGCGGCACTGTTTCATCTCATTCATTGAGAAGGGGGGGATCATTGTTGTGTCCATTTATTGCATCCATTGGGCATGCACAGTGTTTGTGTTAGAGCTTCACAATTGCCAATTGACTGATGAACCAAAAGTGACATGAGGCAAAGTTTCACAGTAAATGATTATGATCTAGAATGTACCATGAAATATTTCACCTCCCAACGATGTTGAAGGGAAGAGTTTGGAATAGGATGAACTCTTCCAAAAGAGCTGAACATTGAGCAGCCGGCACGTTCACAAACGTGGGCGATCTAAGACGAGCAACAGTAGCTCGGACCTGGAAAAGCTCCAGAGGCGAGTGTTTGACAACAAGGACCACAACAAGTCGATGGAAGTCCCAATGTACACTTGTGGTCGCCACCCTCCTGTACTACAGTGACTGTGTGAAACAGAAGACACATTCTACCAGCAATGCCATTGAACAATTGCCAGTATCTGCCTTGAAACCAGCTTCATAAGCATTCAGGTAAAAGTTTGTTCGCCTAATCGCACTGTACACTGATGTCCGAATGGTTGGCAAATATCTCTTTCTGCACTCCCCCACCCCAGTCCAGTTTTATCAAACCTACAACATCCAGGGAGCTTGAAGCAAACTCTACAAAGATTCTCTGAACCTCTTTTGGAAGCCAGGCTGCATGGACATCAATGACCGGGAGGAACAATTGCTGGCAAAACTCAGCAGGTTTGGCAGCATCTGTAGGGGGGAGAGAAACAGAGCTAATCTTTCGAGTTCAGTGATCCTTCTTCATCGGCAATGTTGACTCTACTTTCTTCCCACTTTTTTTCAGATCTTCAGTGTCAGAAGTTCTTTATTTTATTGACCGGGAAGACATCGTTATGAATTGCTCAACACGGCAGCAATGTGTCCATCAAACTGCATCATGGTATGAGTCGCAACATCTTAACGATGAGGCAGAGCAGCAACAGAGAAGGATGGGAAAGGAAGCAAATCCCGCTCTCCGGATCGGACTATTCCATGGGATGTTCCTCCCCACGTACCCAAAGACCGGCAAGTGGAGAATCCATCTGTTCTGTCACTCAAAAACCTGCAGCAGAGACTGATGACCCTGAGTAGACATCATTCTCGACTCAGGGACAGCTGACGATTACTACCTGAGAGGTGTTCCAGGCAGCTTCAACTGTGGCTTCCAAAAAGAAATTGGAAGAGCACGTCATAGAGTCATAGAGCTGTATCGCACAGAAACAGATCCTTTGGTCCAACTTGTCCATTGTATCCTAAATTAATCTGGTCCCATTTGCCAGCATTTGGCCCATATCCCTCTAAACCCTTTCTATTCATGTACCCATCCAGATGCCTTTTAAATGTAATTGTACCAGCCTCCACCACTTCCTCTGGCAGCTCGTTCCATACACACACTACCCTCTGCATGAAAATGTTGCCCCTTAGGGCCCTTTTAAATCTTTCCCCTCTTACCTTAAACCTATGCCCCTCTAGTTTTGGACTCCCTCACCTGGGGAAAGAACAAGAATTTGCAAGTCTTTGTGGAGAGAGCGAAACAGCGAGGTAACATGTACAGAGAGATGACAGGAACTGGATAGAGTGAATGGCCTCTTCTTATATTCCAACAATTCTATGAAGCTTTGAGTCTTGTGGTTGAGATGATGGAGGAGTAAGGGATGTTGAAGGGAAGAGTTTGGAATAGGATGAACTCTTCCAAAAGAG
>NW_025975399.1:0-7954 GCF_021869965.1 Rhincodon typus
ACGATCTAACCTTGCTAACCAGTCTACCATGCGGAACCTTGTTGAGCATTTTGCTGAAGTCCATATAGACAATGTCTACCGTCCAGCCTTCAATCTTCTTTGCCACATTTTGAAAAAAACACAACCAACTTACTGAGACACGATTTCCCATGCACAAAGCCACGTTGACACTCCCTAATCAGTCCTTACCTTTCTAAATGCATTTAAATCCTTTTGTTCACTTTTATTTCTTCAGTTTTTTTTTAAATTCATGCAGACGTAGTGGGCATCGCCAGCTAGGCCAGCATTCGTTGACATCCGTAAAATGCCCAGAAGGCAGTTAAGAGTCAACATTGCTGTGGGTCTGGACACGTAAACCAGACCAGTTCAGGATGGCAGCTTTCTTCCCTAATGAACCTTAGTGAACCAGATGGTTTTGTTCCTAACAATCGACAATGGATTCATGACCATCGTTAGACTTAAAACCAGAGTTTTACTCAATTCAAATTCTACCATCTGCCATGGCAGGATATGAACCCAGGTCCCCGGACAAATAGTCTGGTGATAATACCTCCAAATAATTGATTCTCATCTCCTAAATGACTGATCAACCTAACTGGCCTGAAGTTTCCTGTTGTCTGCCTTCCTCACCTCTTTAATACAGGGGTTGTATCTGCTATTTTGCAGTGAGACAGAAACTTTCCAGAATCTAATGCATTTTGGAAAGTTAACACCCATGTTTCTGCAGCAACTGCAAAATATTTGTTCGCCAAACCATTTTTTTTTGTTATACACTCTCTGGAGAGTGTTTTTTTAAGCAACCCAATCTTCTGTAGAGTCCAGCTCCCTTTGACAACTTCACGCTGGAAACTGCGGGGCCCAGCTGGCTTTGAAAGGACTCAGGGTAAACTTAGCAGCTTCTCCTCCATCACCACTCCAGCTCAATCTGATGCAACAAAGACTTTCAAAAGTTAACTGGAAAAGCCCCTGAAGAGGAAAGAAAAGGGCAAATAATAGGAATCGCTGATTTGCTTTTGGACAAAGGCCAGCACAGACACAATGGACAGAGTAGTCTCCTTCTCCATTGTAATCATTCAGTGATTTTGTGTGACTCAATTAATAGGAACCAATAGGCCACAATCTGTGACCAACACCCACCCTGTCAGAAATGGGCTTTTAATTCATCCGTCTGTGTTTCTAGACTTGGTTCTGGGAGCAAGGTTCAGATGGGGTTGAGGAACCTACCAGCCATGAGTGAATGGCAGAGCAGACTCAAGGGGCCAAATGGCCTAATTTCTGCTCCTATGTCTTATGGTCTTATTATCAAAAGAGCAGCTAAATACTGCAGCTGCTGCAAGTCTGAAATAAACAGAAAATGCTGGAAAATCGCAACAGGTCAGGCAGTATCTGAGGACAGAGAATCAGTTAACGTTAAGGGTGTGCAGAATAAGTTACAAGGAATAAAAAAAAGGTTCAGAACTTGAGAGTCAATATAACCTCAGCATCGGAGGAGAAATGAAATGAATTGAATAATGCAGACAATTCACTGAAGTATGTAAAAAGAACAATCCAGTAGTTAGATTACAGAATTTCAACTTCACCAGCATTAATTGGTGTTGTCATGGTGTAAACAGTTTAGAGGGGCAGATTTATTCAAATGTACTCAGGAGTGTTTTTTATATCAACATGTAGTAGTTCCAACATGTGACAATGTAGTGCTGGATCTAATTCAGAGAATCCCGACAATGCAGAAAGAGGCCATACGGCGAATCTGGTCTGCACCGACCCTCCGAAAACATCTCACCTAAATCCAGTTTCCACCCTATCCCCATCACTCCACATTTCCCATGGATAATTCAACTAGCCTGCACATCCCTGGACTTTACAGGGTTATTCAGCACTATCAATCCATCTAACTTGCACATCTTTGGACTGTGGGAGGAAACTGGAGCACCTGGAGGAAACCCACACAGACACGGGGAAGAATGTACAAACTCCACACAGTCACCCAAGGCTGGAATCGAAGCCAGGTCCCTGGTGCTGTGAGGCAGCAGAGAGGAAAAACGGACTGTCTGCCAGAAAGGGCTGTGGGTTGGAGAAAGGCAAATTGTTTTAAAATAAGGCAGGGTCAGCCTTAGACAGCTTTGTGTGGGTAAACTTCAGCAGAACAGTGGGGTTGTTTAAAAAGGAATTAGGTGAAACATGTTCCCTTTGGGGGAAATGTCGGAGCATTTAAGAAATATTCTGATGGACCCTTGCGATGCAAAGGCATACAGGGCTATGGGCCAAGTGCTGGAAAATTACAATAACTACTTAGTTGTCTATGACTGGCGCAGACTCAATGGGCCGAAGGGCCTTTCTGTCCCCTGTGAACCTCTATAACTCTGACTCTATAAAAAGCCCAGAGAACTTTGGATGCCTACGAAATTTCAGGACTGAATAAGAAAGGAAGGAGAAGCTTTTAACAGGTACAAATGGAGGAAAGTGATGGAGGTCCTAGAGGAGAATAGAAAGTACAAGGGGGAAACATAAGAAAGAAATGAGGACAGCAAAGTGGGGCATAATAAAACACTGGCAGGGAAGATTAGG
This sequence comes from Rhincodon typus, assembly GCF_021869965.1. Taxonomy (NCBI): domain Eukaryota; kingdom Metazoa; phylum Chordata; class Chondrichthyes; order Orectolobiformes; family Rhincodontidae; genus Rhincodon; species Rhincodon typus. Next base: position 2,569 of record NW_025975399.1, read on the forward strand.
GAGAATCCCAAGATATTCTACAAGGATATCAAGGAAAGAGCATAACCAGGGCAAGAGTCAGGCCTGTTAGGGACCAAGGGGGCAATCTGTGTGGAGCTAGAAGATGTTGGCAGCATGTTAAATGAGTACTTCACATCTGTCTTTACTCAGGAGGAGGAGGATTATAGAATCATACAGTACAGAAGAGGCCCAATGGCCCAGTAGAGCCAAAACTATCCCGCTGCTGACACTAATCACACACTGGGCTTATAGCCTTGAATGTCGTGACATTTCCAGAGCTCATTCAAGTAGTATTGAAAAGTTGAGCTTTCGTGCTTCAACTTCCTGCCCAGGGAGTACATTCCAGGCCCCAATCACCCTCTGGGTGAAAAAGGTTTTCCTCCAATCCCCTTTAAATCTTCTACCATTCACTGTGAAGTACTGCCCCCTTATTATTGACCCTTCAGCTGTCGGGAACAGCTGCTTTCTATCCACCCTGTCCATGCCCTTCATAATCTTACACATCTCTATCAGGTCGCTCCTCAGCCTTCTCTGCTCCAAAGGCAACAACCTAAGAACATCCAGCCTCTCTTCATAGCTGAAATGATCCAACCAGGCAACATCTTGGTGAATCTCCTTTGCACCCCCTCCAGAGCAATCACATCCTTCCTACAGCGTGGTCATGAAAACTGCACACAGTACTCCAGCTGCGGCCGAACCAAAGTGCTGTACAGCTCTGACATGACCTTCCTTGTTACCAAGTTGCGTAGAGTAATCGTGAATTGGAAGGCAGGAAACAAGAATTTGTTTGCGTGGTCCCTTCAAAAGATAGAGTGCTTTTCTGAGATTAGAGATTTATACAGAAAATGGGTCTGTAAGCAGCTGCGGATTTCAGACAGTACTAAAAATGGAAACATGTACTGATTGCTTGCGTAATTGGAATCCTATGGCTTGTTTTGATGTTTTGGCAATGAGCTGGAAGCAGTCAACTAATTTAAATCAAGCACTTAGGGATTGAAAGCCAATTGAATTTAAATCTGACGGTTTTGACAACCTCGGACCGATGCAATTGTAAGAAAAGGGACGGGTCGTCATGGGTATATATAACCAGCATATTTGGAAAATCAGCAGAGAGCCAACTGCCATCTGAAGGGTGTGAGAGCTAACCGCCATCTGAGAAATAAGCACCCAGCTCACACAAGAAATCACTAGGCTCTCTAAGAAAGCACCATCCGATCCACAAAAGGTACCACCACGGCACTTCTCGCAAAGAATCTTCACTGAGAAAACATCCCTGATAGTAGAATCAGCAGAAGAAAAGTATTTGTGGCGTGAGATCAACAGAAGGAAGAGCGTTCCAGAGAGACATTCTATGCGAAGTTGGAGAGATTATGTTTTAATTTATTGTTGTCGTATTAATTGGGCTTATAATAAGTGGGACTGGTGTTTATTTGGACAACATGCCAGGAGAATTCAGTTCAGTTAGGGAATAGATTGTGCCTGGTGTTTGGGGTGGGGTAGTGGGGAGTGGTGGGGGCAAAAATTGTTCTGTTTGTCAGTAATTCTGTTCATTTGGTCATTGTTAGGATTAAATAAATAAAAATGTTTTTGTTACTTGTGATTGAAACAGTGGCGATCAGGGATTTTCTTTCTTTTAACCATTCTTTTATCAGATTACAAAGCAAGCTTCTCTGGGTGTTTCAAGGTCATTATTAGAAGGGAACCTCTACTCCCATAATAACAGATTGGGGCTTGTGTTTTGGGTTAATTATCCGAAGGGTTCGACCTTCCCCCGCTTCGTAACACCCTGCTCTTGGAATCTATACAATGACCAATAAAGGCAAGCATCCCTTATGCGTTCTTAACTACATGTATTGACCTGTCCTGCCACCTTCAGGGATATGTGGACGAGCACATGAGGTCCTTTTGTTCGTTTGAGCTTCCTTATGTTTTGCCATTCATGGAGTACACTCTTGTCTTGTTCCTTCTTCCAAAGTGCATCACCTCCCATTTAACAGGGTTAAATTCCAACTGCCACTATTTTGCCTTCTGACCAATCTGTTCATATGTTCCAGTAACCGAACACCTGTCTCCTCACTGTCAAACACCCGACTAATTTTTGTGTCATTCACAAACTTAGTCATCATCTCTCTCAATTCTTATCCACATCATGTACGAATACCACAAAAAGCACTGATCCCTGTGGTATGTCACTGCACACTGCGTTCCAGTCACACAAACCGCCTTCTACCATCACCCTCTGTTCCCCAGTACTGAGCCAATTCAGCTTGGCAAGTTACCATGCATCCCATCAAGGATTGATTAGGGACAGTCAACGTGATTTTGAGCACGGGAAATCGTGTCTCACTAACTTGACTGAGTTTGTTGAGGAAGAGACGAAGAGGATTGATGAAGGCAGAGCAGCCGACGTAGTCTATATGGATTTCAGTAAGGCGTTTCACAAAATTCCACACGGTAATCTGGTTAGCAAGGACAGATCACACGGAATACAGGGAAAACTAGCCATTTGGATACTAAACTGGCTCGAACGTCGGAGGCAGAGCGTGGTAGTGGAGGAGGCTTGCTTCTTGAACTGGGGGCCTATGACCATCGGTGCTGGGTCCATTGCTTTTTGTCATTTCTATTAATGATTTGGATGTGAATATAGGAGGTATGGCTGGTAAGTTTGCAGATGACAGAAAAATTGGTGATGTAATGGACAGCCAAGAAGGTTATCTAAGAGTACAATGGGATCTTGATCAGATGGGCAATGGGCCAAGGAGTGGTAGATGGGAGTTTAATTTAGAAAAACGTGAGGTGCTGCATGTTGGAAAGGCAAATCAGGGCAGAACTTGTACACTTAATGGTAAGGTCCTGGGGAACCTTGCTGAACAAAAAGACCTTGGAGTGCAGGTTGATAGTTCCTTGGAAGTGGAGTCGCAGGTAGACACAATAGTGAAGAGGGCGTTTGATACGCTTGTCTTTATTGGTCAGTGCATTGAGTATGGGAAATGTTTGGTCATGTTGAGGCTGGACAGGACATTGGTTAGGCCACTTTTGGAATACTATGTTCAGTTCTGTTCTCCCTGCTATCGGAAGGGTGTTGCCAGGGCTGGAGGGTTTGAGCTCAAGGGAGAGGCTGAATAGGTAGCAACTATTTTCCCTGGAGCGTCAGAGGCTGAGGGGTCACCTTATAAAAGTTTATAAAATCAGGATGGGCACGGATAGGGTGAACAGCCAAGGTCTTTTCCCCAGGATAGCAGAGTCCAAAACTAGAGGGCACAAGTTTAAGGTAAGAGGGGTAAGATTTAAAAGGGACCCAAGGAGCAACTTTTTCATGCAAAAAGTGATGCATGTATAGAATGAGCTGCGAGAAGAAGTGGTGAAGGCTGGTACGATTACAACAATTAAAAGGCATCTGGATGGGTACATGAATAGGAATGGTTGAGAGGGATATGGGTCAAATGCTGGCAAATGGGACTAGAATAATTTAGGATATCTGGACAGCATGACCGAGTGTGACCGAAGGGTCTGTTTCCATGCTGTACATCTCAATGACTCTATATCGACTTTGACTTCATCAGCTGAGGCACAGATTATAAGAGCAGGGAGGTTATGTTGAAGCTGTACAGAATTTTGGTCAGACCACAGCTACAGTACTGTATACAGTTCTGGTCACCACATTATAGGAAAGATGTGACATTATAGGACAGATGTGCAGCTGACAGGAAAATTGGTTGCATTGGTGATAGTGAGGAGGATGCTCTCAGGCTACATTCTGATATTGATCAACAGGTAAATTGGGCAGAGGGGGCTGTGTGGTCATGTATTTGGGAGGTTTCAGGCATACATAATTCTGAGAGTTATAGACAATGCAGATCATGAGAATCTTTTCCCTATAGTAAACATGTCTAAGACCAGAGGGCATAGGTTTAAGGTGAGGAATAAGTGGTTTCGAGGAGATCTCAGGGAGAAAAAGAATTCACCCAGAGAGTGGCAGAAACATGGAACGCACGGGCTGAGATGGTGATGGAGGCAGGTACTCTCGCAACATTTAAAAAGCATCTGAATGAACACTTAAAAAGCCAGAACATAGTAGTCTATTGACCAAGCGCAGGTAAATGGGATTAGTGTAGTTTGGAGTTTGTTGGTCAGTATAGACACGGGGGACCAAAGGGCCTGTTTCTATGCTGTACGACTCTACGACTCACTGTAACTCAATTCTATGGGCTAAAAGGTACTTTTATAGTGTTAGCTGACAGATCAGCATTGAATGATGGAACAGGATCCAGGGACTGAATGGCCTACTCCTGTTCCTGTAAGATTATGAGGGTCATAGACAGGGTGGATAGGAAGCATCTGTTCCCTTCAGTTGATGGGTCAATAGGACATCATTTAAGGGGAACGACAGAAGATTGAGGGAATTTGATGAAGTTTATGTTTTTCACTCGGACGGTGGTGAGTATTTGGAATACACCAGCTGGGAGGGTAAGTGAAGCAGGAAACTTTAAAAACATACTTGGCTGAGCACTTGAAACGTCACAACTTTTCAGACGATGGACCAAGTACTGGAAAGTGGGAACAGTGTAAATAAGTCTTTTTTTTGATGCAGACTCAATGGATCAAAGTGCCTCTTCTAAACTGTATGATTCTATGACTCTACAATTCCTGACGGTGAGAAGTACCGAGGGAAGATGGAGCTGGTAAGTCAGCAACGCACACTTGGATGATGGGCAATGACAGAAACTTCAGAGATTCAGCAAACAAACACAAACATTAAACAGAGCAGGTTAGACAATGGCAGAGAGCTGATCAGAGAGGATAGAGGCGACACACCGTAATGGATGGCTTCAGATCCACAGTGAAGGAGTTACACCAGCCTCAGAGATGTGGATCCTCCCACAGATAACTGGCACACACCAAAAACCTCAAAATTGTAAAAGAATGGTCAAAGCTACTCACCGCTCAACAATTTCACTGTCTGCAATTTGAAAATCTCCCATTGGAGCCGGCACCTGTAAAGATATCAGAAACACTGGAGTCAGAAAAATCCCACATTTGAGGAAATCCCTGGGAAGCGGGTGATGTCATTGTACAATTGTCAGTGTGTAATGACATCACAGCCACAAACAGAGAGCATTCTGGGTCTGTACAAACCAGTGATCACCCACACATTCTGAAGGATGGGAGGGTCCCTGGGAGGGTGGAGAGGGGCTTTATCAGAATGGTTTGAGGGATCGGGGATTTTAGTTGCAAGGCTGCATTCAAGAAACTCATTGCTCCAAGGTGAATAAAGGACACAGGGGGGTGATAGCGGTATAAAAGTTATGACAGTCATAGAGGTTTACAAACAGAGAAAGAGGTCCTTCAGCCCATCAAGGCTGTGCCAGTCAGAAACAACGACCTT
>NW_025975400.1:0-4773 GCF_021869965.1 Rhincodon typus
TAACCTATCCCTGTAACCCTGCATTTCCCGTCTAAGAAAAAGGATCTCCCTCAGTATTTTCACATGGTGCCCTGCCTCAGAATGGACTCTTTGACAATGAAACACACCCTCCAGGAATGAATCTCTGAAATGACACTCTCTCAGTATTGACCTCTGATCATGAGGCTCTCGCTAAGTACTGGCCTCCTGACAATTCTGATCCCTTTACAAAGTGGCACTGCCTCACCAATGACCCTCTGACAAAGGATCAGTGTGTCAGAACTGACCATCTGACAAGGAGGCACTCCTTCATTCTGACCCTCTCTCACTGCTGCAGAAGTGATCTTTTGCTAATGAGGTACTGCTTGGATTCTGACCCTGATAGAGCTGAAATACCTCAATACTTACCGTCAGTCTGTGGCAAACCCTCCATTCTGACACCATTACACTGAAGCAAAGCCTCAGTGCTGACCCACTGACAAAGAGACTCTGTCTCAGAACTGACCAGCTGACAATATGCCAGTGCCCTCGGTGCTGAAACAATAATAATGAAGCCCTCCCTCCGGACTGACTCTCTAAATGTGAGGTCGTCCTCAACTCTGATGCCCTTACAATGAGGCACTGCCCCAGTTCTGACCCCTGCATAATTAGGAACTGCCTATATCTGACAGTAATTCACTCCTGCAGTCGTGACCCTCTGACAATGAAGCACTCCCTCTGTACTGAAGCTCTGACAGTGCTTCAATCCCTCAGTGATGCCCGTCTGACAATGAAACAGTCCATCAGTTCTGACACTGTCACAGTGCTGCAATATCTTAGTGACCCTGTAATCGTTTTGCACTACCTCACTTTTGATGCCTTTATCGTGAGGCAATGCATCAGCACCGATCCTCTGATACAGCTGCAATACCTTAGCACTGACCCTCTGTGTGGCAAACCCTCAATTCCCACACCGTTACACTGAGGAACTGCCTCACAACACAAACTCTGACAATGAGTCATTCCCATACGACAAACACTCTGACAAATGAACAATGCCTCAGAACTGACACACTGACATTCATTTAGTGACATTTAGGTTTTGGTTTTCAGAAGTGCTTATCTCACTGATATAAGCTGGTATGTTAGTCAAAACAGCAAGGAAAATTAAGCCATTTGGCGAAGTTGAGATTTTTGACTTCTGAAGTGCTTATCTGACTCAAATAAGCATATTAGTCAAAACAACATAAACATTAAAGTCATTTGGTGAAGATGAGATTTTTGACTTCTGAAGTGCTTATCTCACTGAAATAAGCATTTTCGTGAAATCAGCATCAAAAGTTAGACCCTTTGATGAAGTTTAGATTTTAGTCTTCTGATGTGATTATCTCGCTGAAATAAGCATTTTATTCAAACCAGCATCAAAAGTTGAGTGTCTTGGTGAAGTTGAGATTTTGGTCTTCTGATATGCTTGTCTCGCTGAAATAAGCACGTTGGTCAAAACAACATCAAAAGATGAGTCATTTGGTTAAGTTTCGATTTTGATCTTCTCAAGTGCTTAACTCGCTGAAATGAGCATGTTGGTCAAACGAACATAAAAAATGGTGTCATTTGATGAAGTTCAGATTTTAATCTTCTGAAGTGCTTAACTCGCAGAAATAAGCATGTTAGTCTAACCAGAATCAAAAATCAAGTCATTTGATGAAGTTCAGTTTTTTTGGCTTTGGAGGTGCTTAACTAGCAGAAATAGCATTTTAATTTAACCAGCATCAAAAGATAGGTCATCTGGTGAAGGTGAGATTTTAGTCTTCTGATATGCTTATCCTTCTAAAATAAACACGTTTGTCAAAACAACACCAAACGTTGAGTCATTTGGTGAAGTTGAGTTTTTTGATTTCTGAAGTGCTTTTCTCACTGAAATAAGCATGTTAGTCAAACCAACATCAAAACTTGAGTCATTTGGTGAAGTTCAGATTTTGGTTTTCAGAAGTGCTCATCTTACTGAAATAAGTATGTTAGTCAAAACAGCCTAAAAAATGAATTCATACGGTGAAGTTGAGATTTTGATCTTCTGAAGTGCTTGTCTCGCTGAAATAAGCACCTTATTCAAAACAACTTCTAAATTTGAGTCATTTGGAGAAGTTGAGATTTTTGACTTCTGAGGTACTTATATCACTGAAATAAGCATGTTAGTCAAACCAGATTAAAAAGTTAGGTCATTTGGTGAAGTTGATATTTTAGTCTTCTGATAAGCTTATCACGCTGAAATAAGCACGATGGTCAAAACAGGATCAAAAATTAAGTCATTTGGTGAATTTGAGATTTTTGACTTCTGAAGTGCTTAACTCGCTGAAATGAGCATATTAGTCAAAACAACATCAAACGTTGAGTCATTTGGTGAAGTTGACATTTTAGTCTTCTGATATGCTTCTCTCGCTTAAATAAGTACGTTAGTCAAAACAACATCAGATGTTGAGTCATTTGGTGATGTTGAGATTTTGATCTTCTGAAGTGCTTATCTCAATGAAATAAGCATGTCATTCAAACCAACATAATAATCTAACTCATTTGGTGAAGTTCAGATAGTTTTCTTCTGATGTGCCTATCTGAGTGAAATAAGCATGTTAGTCAAAAAAAAACATCAAAAATTAAGTCGTTTGTTGACGTTGAGATTTTGGATTTCTGAAGTGGTTTAATAGCTGAAACAAGCATGTTATTCATACCAACATCAAAACTTGAGTCATTTGGCGAAGTTCAGATTTTGGTCTTCTGAAGTGCTTATTTCACTCAAATAAGCATGTTGTCAAAACAGCTTAAAAAGTTGAGTGTCTTGTTGAAGTTGAGATTTTGGTCTTCTGCTATGCTTATCTCGCTGATATGAGCATGTTAGTCAAATTAACATCAAAAATTGAGTCATTTGGTGAAGGTCAGATTTTTATCTTCTGAAGTTCTTATCTCAATGAAGTAAGCATGTCATCCAAACCAACATCAAAAACTAACATTTTTGTTGAAGTGAGATATTGGTCTTCTGAAGTGCTCATCTGAGTTAAATAAGCATATTAGTCAAAACAGCATCAAAAATTAAGACAGAATGTGAAGTTGACACTTTTGGTTTCTGAAGTGCTTATCTCACTGAAATAAGCATTTTAGTCCAAACAGCGTCCAAAGTTAGGTCCTTTGGTGAAGTTGAGATTTTTGACTTCTGAAGTACTTACCTCACTCAAATAATCATGTTAGTCAAACCAACATCAAAACTTGACTCATTTTGTGAAGTTCAGATTTTGGTTTTCTGAAGTGCTTATCTCACTGAAATAAGCATGTTCGTCAAAACAGCGTGAAAAATTAAGTCATTTGGTGAAGTTGAGATTTATGAATTTTGAAGTGCTTCTCTGACTCAAATAAGCATGTTAGTCAAAACAGCATCAACATTGATGTCATTTTGTGAAGATGAGATTTTTGACTTCTGAAGTCTTTATATCACTGAAATAAGCATTTTAGTCAAATCAGCATCAAAAGTTAAATCCTTTGGTGAAGTTGAGATTTTAGTCTTCTGATATGCTTATCTCGCTGAAATAAGCATTTTATTGAAACCAGCATCAAAAGTTGAGTGTCTTGGTGCAATAGAGATTTTGGTCTTCTTATATGCTTAATGATCGCTGAAATAAGCACATCAGTCAAAACAACATCAAAAGATGAGCCATTTGGTGAAGTTTCGATTTTGATCTTCTGAAGTGCTTAACTTGCTGAAATAAGCATGTTAGTCAAACGAACATTTAAAAATGTGTCATTTGATGAAGTTCAGATTTCAATCTTCTGAAGTGCTTAACTCGCAGAAATAGGCATTTTAGTCTGACCAGAATCAAAAATCAAGTCATTTGGTGAAGTTCAGATTTTTGGCTTCTGAGGTGCTTAACTCGCTGAAATAAGCATTTTAATTTAACCAACATCAAAAGTTAGGTCATCTGGTGATGGTGAGATTTTAGTCTTCTGATATGCTTATCTCGCCGAAAAAGCACGTTTGTCAAAACAACATCAAAAGTTGAGTCATTTAGTGAAGTTCAGATTATGGTTTTCTGAAGTGCTTATCTTACTGAAATAAGTATGTTAGTCAAAACAGCATAAAAAATGAAGTCATTCGGTGAAGCTGAGATTTTGATCTTCTGAAGTGCTTATCTTGCTGAAATAAGAATTTTAATCCAAACAGCAATAAAAGTTAGGTCATTTGGTGAATTTGAGATTTTATACTTCTGATATGCTTATCACGCTGAAATAAGCACCTTATTCAAAACAACATCTATATTTGAGTCATTTGGTGAAGTTGAGATTTTTGACTTCTGAGGTACTTATATCACTGCAATTTACATGTTAGTCAAACCAGCATCAACAGTTAGGTCATTTGGTGAAGTTGAGAGTTTAGTCTTCTGATATGCTTATCTCGCTGAAATAAGCACGTTAGTCAAAACAGGATCCAGAATTTAGTCATTTTCTGAAGTTGAGATTTTTGACTTCTGAAGTGCTTCACTCTGAAATAAGCATTTTAGTCAAAACAACATCAAACGTTGAGTCATTTGGTGAAGTTGACATTTTTGACCTCTGAGGTGCTTATCTCACTGAAATAAGCATTTTAGTCAAAGCAGCATCAAAAGTTTGGTCATTTGGTGAAGTTGAGATTTTTGACTTCTGAAGTGCTTATCTCACTCAAATTAGCGTGTTAGTTAAACAAACATCAAAACTTGAGTCAATTTGTGAAGTTCAGATTTTGGTCTTTTGAAGTGCTTAACTCGCTGAAATAAGCATTTTAATCCAACCAGCATC
>NW_025975400.1:4783-7954 GCF_021869965.1 Rhincodon typus
AAATAAGCATGTCATTCAAACTAACACCAAAAACTAACTGATTTGGTCAAGTTCAGATCTTGGTCTTCTGATGTGCTTATCTGAGTGAAATAAGCATGTCAGTCAAAACAAGATCAAAATTTAAGTCATTTGTTGACGTTGTGATTTTTGACTTCTGAAGTGCTTTAAACGCTGAAACAAGCAGGTTAGTCAAAGCAATATCAAAATTTGAGTCATTTGGTGCAGTTCAGATTTTGGTTCTCTGAAGTGCTTATCTCACTGAAATAAGCATGTTAGTCAAAACAGCATTAACAATTAATCATTTGAGTTGAGATTTTTGACTTTTGATGTGCTTATCTGACTCAAATAAGCATGTTAGTATAACCAACATCAAAACTTGAGTCATTTGTTGAAGTTTCAATCTTCTGAAGTATTTATCTGTGTGAAATAAGCACGTTATTCAAAACAACATCAAAACTTGAGTCATTTGGTGAAGTCGAGATTCTTCACTTCTGAAGTGCTTATTTCACTGGAGGAAGCCTGTTAGTCAATCCAGCATCAAAATTTGAGTCATTAGTGAAGTTCAGATTTTGGTCTTTTGAAGTGCTTTTCCGACTGAAATAAGCATGCTCGTCTAAACGTCAACAAAAGTTGTGTCTTTTGGTGAATTTGAGATTTTGATCTTCTGAAGTGCTTATCTCGCTGAAATATGCATTTTAATCCAACCAGCATCAAAAGTTAGGTCATTTGGTGAATTTGAGATTTTATAGTCTTACTTGCTTGTCTTGCTGAAATAAGCACATTATTCAAAACAACATCTAAATTTGAGTCATTTCGTGAAGTTGAGTGTTTTAACTTCTGAGGTGTTTATCTCACTGAAATAAGCATGTTAGTCAAAGCAGCATCAAAAGTTAGGTCATTTGTTGAAGTTGACATTTTAGTCTTCTGATATGTTTATCTCGCTGAAATGAGCACGTTAGTCAAAACAGCATCGATAATTAAGTCATTTCTTGAATTTGAGATTTTTGAGTTCTGAAGTGCTTATCTCGCTCAAATGAGAATGTTAGCCAACCAAACATTAAAACTTAAGTCAATTTGTGAAGCTCAGAATTTGGTCTTCTGTCGTGCTTAACTCGCTGAATTAAGGAATTTAATCCAACCAGCATTAAAAGTTGAGTCCTTTGATGAAGTTGAGATTTTAGCCTTCTGAAGTGCTTCACCAGCTGAAATAAGCATGTTAGTCACAACAACAACAAAAGTTGAGTCATTTGGTAAAGTTGAGATTTTGATCTTCTGAAGTGCTTATCTCAACGAAATAAGCATGTCATTCAAAACAAAAACATCAAACACTAACTGATTTGGTGAAGTTCGATCTTGATCTTCTGATGTGCATATCTGAGTGAAATAAGCATGTTAGTCAAAAAAAAACTTCAAAAATTAAGTCGTTTGTTGACGTTGAGATTTTTTTTACTTCTGAAGAGCTTATCTCACTCAAGTAAGCATGTTAGTCGAACCAACATCAAAAGTTGAGTCACATGGTGAAGTCAAGATTCTTCACGTCTGAAGTGCTTATTTCACCAGAGGAAGCCGGTTAGTCAATCCAACATTAAATTTGAGCCATTTGTTGAAGTTCAGATTTTCATCTTCTGAAGTGCTTATCACACTGAAATAAGCATGTTGTCAAAACAGCTTAAAAAGTTGAGTGTCTTGTTGAAGTTGAGATTTTGGTCTTCTGCTATGCTTATCTCGCTGAAATAAGCACGTTAGTCAAAACAAAATCAACAGTTGTGTCATTTGGTGAAGTTGAGATTTTGATCGTCTGAAGTTCTTATCTCAATGAAATAAACATGTCACTCAAACCAACATCAAAAACTAACATTTTTGTTGCAGTGAGATATTGGTCTTCTGAAGTGCTTATCTGAGTGAAATAAGCATTTTAGTCAAAACAGCATCAAAAATTAAGACAGATGGTGAAGTTGAGATTTTTGATTTCTGAAATGCTGATCTCACTGAAATAAGCATTTAGTCCAAACAGCGTCCAAAGTTAGTTCCTTTGGTGAAGTTGAGATTTTTGACTTCTGAAGAACTTATCTCACTCAAATAATCATGTTAGTCAAACCAACATCAACACTTGATTCATTTTGTGAATTTCAGATTTTTGTTTTCTGACGTGCTTATCTCACTGAAAGAAGCATGTTCGGCAAAACAGCGTGAAAAATTAAATATTTGAAGAATTGAGATTTTTGAATTCTGAAGTGCTTCTCTGACTCAAATAAGCATGTGAGTCAAAACAGCATCAACATTGAAGTCATTTCGGGAAAATGAGATTTTTGACTTCTGAAGTGTTTATATCACTGAAATAAACATTTTAGTCAAATCAGCATCAAAATTTAGATCCTTTGGTGAAGTTGAGATTTCAGTCTTCTGATATGCTTATCTCGCTGAAATAAGCATTTTATTCAAACCAGCATAAAAAGTTGAGTGTCTTGGTGAAATTGAGACTTTGGTCTTCTTATATGCTTAATGATCGCTGAAAAAAGCACGTTAGTCAAACCAACATCAAAACTTGAGTCATTTGGCGAAGTTGAGATTTATGCCTTCAGAAATGCTTATCTAACTTAAATATGCATGTTAGTCAAGACAACATCAAAAGTTGAGGTTTTTGATGAAGTTGAGACTTTGATCTTCTGAAGTGCTTATCTCAATGAAATAACCATGTCATTCAAACCAACATCAAAAATTAACTCATTTGGTGAAGTTCAGATATTGTTCTTCTGATGCGCTTATCTGAGTGAAATAAGCATGTTAGTCAATCTAACATCAAAAATTAACTCATTTGTTGACGTTGAGATGTTTGCTTTAATCGCTGAAACAAGCATGTTCGTCAAACCAACATCAAAACTTGATTCATTTGGTGAAGTTCAGATTTTGGTTTTCTGAAGGGCTTTTCTCACTGAAATAAGCATGTTAGTCAAAACAGCATTAAAAATTAAGTCATTTGGTGGAGTTAAGATTTTTAACTTCTGTAGGGCTTATATCACTCATATATGCATGTTACTCAAAACAACATCAAAAGTTGATTTATTTGGTGAAGTCGAGATTCTTCACCTCTGAAGTGTTTATTTAACTGGAGGAAACCTGTTATTCAATCCAACAACAAAATTGAGACATTTAGTGAAATTCAGATTTTGG
>NW_025975401.1:0-7954 GCF_021869965.1 Rhincodon typus
CAGTGTGTGTCAGTGTTCAGTGTGTGTCAGTATACAGTGTGTGTCAGTTGACACAACTAGGTGACGTTGCCCCATTTTTTCTGATTTCAATCTCCAGGTGAGGAGGAATAAGCCAGCTCCCACCCTTTAACTACCTGTCCCCTCATTTGGTCTCAATATGTTGCCTTTAAAAAGGATCCTTTCTCTTGTAGATACGTTTTTCCTCGACCAAATGGATTAATGTTTCAAAATCAGTTCATTTAACCCAGCTTTCTTGAGTGAATAAAAGAGTGAGATTATTAGCTTCTAAATTATGAGAAGATATGATCATTTAACACGCTTAGACACAGGTTAAAAATGTGAGGTGAATCCAAAAAATTTTAAAAGTTAAAAAAGATATACACATCAGTCAATGAGTTTTGTGAAGAGTATATGTGGGTTGTTGAGACATTACCATGCGACCATAAGAAACAGCAGTAGGCTCTTTGGCTCCTCACGTCTGCTCTGCCACTTATTAGAGTCCAACATTCCTCCTGTCTACTTTCCAGCTTTTTACTCATAACCTTTGATTCCCTCGGAGATAGCAAGAAATGCTGATGCTGGAGTCAGAGTCAACACAGTGTGGAGCTGGAGGAACACAGCACGTCAGGCAGCATCAGAGAAGCAGGAAAGTCAATGTTTCAGGTTTACACCCTTCATCAGGTGAAGGATATTGACTTTCCTGCTCCTCTGATGCTGCCTGACCTGCTGTGTTCCTCCAGCTCCACATTGTATTGACCTTTGATTCCCTTACTGATCAGAAATTTACCAATCTCAGTCTTAAGTATATCCAAGGATTCTCCCACACAGCTGTCTGTGGCAAGGGATTCCAAAGACTCACAACCCTCTGAGAAATGATATTCCTCCTCATCTCAGTGTTATATAGCACTCCTTTCTTCTGAGACTGTGCTTTCTGGACTTAGACACTAGAAACATCCTCTCATCATTATCTTGTCTAACTCCTTAAGAATCCTTTATGTTTCAATGAGATCACCTTTCATTCTTCTTCACTCCACTGAGTAGAGTCCCAACTTGTTTTACCTTTGCTCACAAGACAATCCCTTCATACCATGGATTATCATGTATCTTCTCTGAACTGTCTGCAGTAAAATAATATATTTTCTTAAATAAGGAAATCAAAACTGGTCAGAGTACTCCAGACGTGGTCTCACCAGCACCTTGTACAATTGCAGTAAGACTTCCCTATTCTTCTACTCTAACTCCCTTGAAATAAGGGCCAACATTTCATTAGCCTTCCTGATCATGTTCTGCACCCGTGTGCTAGCTTTCTGTGTTTCATGCACAAGTTCCTCCCAAGTCTGTTTGTGCTGCAGCTTTCTGAAGTTTTTTTCTCCATTTAAGTAATATTCTGCTCTTTACTTCTCCCTTCCAAAATGAACAACCTCACATTTACATTGGGTGATAATGCTGGCACTGATGTTGGTGGGTGAGTAGTTGATTTTGAGTCACCTGGATTTGCAGGTCAGCTGAATGTTGTTTGTCCTGTTTCCTCCTGACTATGATTTCTGACTTCCAATAAAGCAAGAGAGAAGAAGTCCTGTCTTTTAACCTGCTGTGCAGGAATGACTATGCCTTTTCAGGCTGTGACACCTCGAGCAACAATCTTCACCTATTAGCACATACAGAGCATGGGTGGAACTAGCTTTTAACCCTTCTTCTGCATATCATACGTAGACTGCTCTCTTTCTCCCATCATGTTCACAGTCTAAGGTAACTCACGCAATATTATAATTCAATTGCTCCATTTGAAGTCCTTTTCTTTGAAACCTCTTTGCCACCCATCAGGTATGACATTCCATGGTTTACCTCAAAGCTCAGGATAGTCCACATAGCCCTTTCAAACATTTACTGAACTACATTGTTCAGAACTTAAATTCTCAGTCATTTTTTGGCTGTAAAAAAAGAAGTATTTTAATTAAGTGCTCATTCTGTAGGTGATCCAGAGTTATGGATCTGCCATCATGACTCTGAGTGAGTTTGTGTATTCGGTGTCTGTCTGTATGTGAGTTGTAAATTTGTCACTGTATTCAGTGATGGTGTGTAAATGTGTGTGTACATTATGTCAGTGAGCATGTGTCAGTGTGTGAATGTGCATTCAGTTTGTGTCAGTATGTGAGGCATATATACCATGTGTCAGTGTGACTTTGCATTTAGTGTGGTTATGTCAGTGTGCATCTACGGTGTGTGTCAACATGTGTGTATTCTTTGTGTAAGTTACTGCATGTTGTGTGTGTACATCTCAGAATGTGTATCCTGCATGTGTGTCAGTGTGTGTGTACTGTGTGTGTGTGTCAGTCTGTGTATCTTGCATGTGTGACTGTGTGTGTGTATCCTGTGTGTCAGTGTGTGTATTCAGTGTGTTAGTGTGTGTATTTAGTGTGAAAGCGTGTCAATCCTGTGTGTGTCAGTGTGTGTGTATTTCCTGTGTGTCAATGTGAGTAATCAATGAGTGTGTATTCTACACATGTGTGTATCTGCTGTGTGTGTATTCTGTGAATGTCAGGTTATGTGCCTGGTTCGATCTGTCAATTCAGTGTCGGTGGGTGTATGTATTGGGTTAGCCACTAAGACAATTCACCATATTCCATGACCATAAGATATAGGGGTAGAATGAGGCCAATTCAGCCCATCGGGTCTGCTCTGCTATTCGATTATGGTTAGTACGTTTCTAAACCCCATTCCCATAACCCTTGATCTCCTTACTAATCAAGAACCTATCTATCTCTGCCTTAAAGACACTCAATGATTTGGCCTCCACAGCCCTGTGCAGCAATGAGTTCCACAGATTAACCATCCTCTGGTTGAAGAAATTCCTCCTCATCTCAGTTTTAAACGGTCAACCCTTCAATCTGAGTCTGTCTTCGGCTCTTATTCTCTCCTACTGATGAAAACATCTTCCCCTCGTCCACGCTATCCAGGCCTCTCAATATTCTGTAAGTTTCAATCAGATTTTGCCTCATCCTTCTAAACTCCATCAAATACCTAGAATCCTCAACTGCTTCTCATTTGACAAGCCCTTCATCCCCAGGACTCCTCTTGTAAACCTTCTCTGGACCCCCTCCAAAGTCAGTACATCCTTCCCTAGATATGACTGCTCACAATATTCCAGAGCCTTATACAGCCCCAGCAGTAACACCCTCTGTTCTTGTATTCTCGCCTTCTTGACTGTTAACATTGTATTTACATTCTAACAATCAACTGAACCTACATGTTAACCTTAAGAGAATCCTGAACTAGGACTCCTAAGTCCCCTTGTGCTTCAGATTTACAAAGTCTTTCCCCTTATAGAAAATAGTCTACACTTCTATTTTTCCTACCAAAGTGCATATCCTCCCCAAAAGACCAGAAGCATCTATCTGTTTGGGGAAGAGAAGTGATTCTATAGTTTGGGCAGACATCACTCTGCATCAAGAGAACTTGACAGGGTAGATGTGGAGAGGTCGTTTCCCCTTGTGGGAGAGTCTAGGACTAGGGGGCATCATCTCAGAGTACAGAGTCATCCATTGAAGACAGAGATGAGGGAAAAAAATTCTCTGAAATGATGGTGAAACTGTGGAATCATTTTCTGTAGCAGGCTGTCAGGGCTAGCTCAATAAATATATTCAATGCTGAGATTTAGTCACGAAGGGAATGAAGGGTTCTAGGGAAAAGGCAGAGAAGTGCAGTTGTGGATTACCAGATCAGCCATGATCATATTGAATGGTGGAGCAGACTCAAAGCGCTGTCATATGGTCTTATGTTAGCATGAGGCAAGGCAAAGAAGGTGAGCTGTATGAACCAGCACTGCCAATGTGGGGATTGAACTTGCACTGTTGGTGTCACCCTGTATCACACTCTCACTAACTGAGCTGACCCTGAACTGAAGAACAATGAAGTGTGGGTAAAGCCTCTCCTTAATGGGTGGATTTTTAATCTTTCAGAGAATCAAGGGACCTGCGGACAGGATGTTGAATCTGAAGCCATTGGTCAGATACTGTTGTGTTGAGTGATGGAGCATAATTTCTGGTCTATAAAACATTCCTGTCCCATACAAGATTACTCCTGCTTCATACAAGGGACTCTCCACCCACCCAGAGCCATGTGACATCCTGAGACTGAGGAAAACACCAGGTTAGAAACTCAGCCCAATTCCTCACTGAGCACTAATCTGGCCCGGGAGTCCCAACTCTCTGCCTGGTGAACATTACCGGGTGGCACCCCTTCTAAATGGAAACGTCCCCCCCCAACCAGAAACACGCTGTCTCCTCACATGGTCAATAAGCTTCCAATATATGAAGCACCAGCGCTTTCACAGGTTGACTATTACCTGGGCAAAATGTCTTCTCCTGCCAATCAACCTGGATCTAGCCTCACACAACTTTACATTCATGGGTTTGGTCTGAGTGTATTGTGTTGGCTGCACATCACATGTCAGTGTATTTATGCACTGAGTGCCAGGAATATTCTGTGTTCACACTTTATGTATTTATGATGTTCACTGCATTAGCAACATAGGATTAGGAAACCATTCAAGCCCTCAAGTCTGTTCCATCAGTCAGATTACAACCCGTCTTGCACTAACTCCTTCTATCTCGTTTGGTTCTCTAACTCTTAGTACCCAAGCCTAACATGGATCTACAGTCACAATTTTAAAATTTTCATTGACCCTCACCATCCAGTCCCAGAACCTTTTGAAGAAGAGTTCCAGGTTCCCCATTCCCCCTTGTGTTTTCTGACATCAATTCTGTATGCCCTGGGTAAACAGTTAAGGTTCTGTCCCCTTTTTGCAGACTCTCCACCACCAGAGGAAATGATATCTCTTTACTGACCCATCTCGATTCTTTAATTATATGAAAAAAGGCCTCAAACGGATCAACCTTAATCTACCATATTCAAAACAGTACAACTCTAGCATATCCAGCCTTTCAGCCCCGTTCACATTGTGGTGAACCAGCGGGTCCCTCCAGACAATTCATCTTTCCTAAGGTGGAATGTCCTGAACTGAACATAATATTCCAGAGAGGCTATCTACAGCTACAGCAGCTCTTTCCATTTTAAAACCTACCACCATTACGAAGATTTCAGGAAATAACCTGCCCAAATATCGCTTTATGTGGCTCTGATTCAAATTTTGTTATATTGCTCCTCCAAAGTTCTTAGTATGTTATATTGCATTAAAGATATATAAACATCCATTGTTTGTATGTGAGCCAGGATCACTGTACGGACTGGATACAGTGTATGACTGGACCCACTGCCTGTCATCAATGTGTTTCATGATCAAGGAGTGAGAGCTGTCTGTGTGAGTGCGCTTAATGAGCAGACTGTGGCTAGAGTGAGCATTGTCTCAGTGAGAGTTTAGCAAGCAAACTAACTTTGTTTAATGTAAAATAAGAGCTGTCTGTGCGTGTGCGTGTATAGTGTGCAGACTGTGTTTAGAGTGAATTTAGTGAGCAGGCCGTGTTTGGTGTATGAGCTGTGTGTTTGGTTAGCAGAATTACTGCACTGTTACAGTATAGCAGGAGGCCATTCAGCCCTATCCTGTCTCTTACCAGTTAGGCTTAGTGCCAATCTCATTCTTTTTCTCTGTAACCCTGCACATTGGTTTGATTTAAATAATCATCCAACACCCTCTTGAGTCAACTGACCTGACTCCAATATGCTTCCAGGCAGTGCATTCCAGACTCATTGTATGAAAAGATTTTTCTCACCTCACATTTCCTTCTTTTGCAAAACACTTTTCTTTCCCCTTTATTCATTCACAGGATGAGGTGTTGCTGGCTCGGCAGCATTTATTGCCCATCCCTAATTGCCTAGAGGGCATTTAAGGGTCAACCACATTGCTGTGGGTCTGGAGTCACATGTAGGCCAGACCAGGTAAGGATGGCAGTTTCCTTCCCTAAAAGACATTAGTGAACCAGATGGGTTTTTCCTGACAATTGACAATAGATTCATGGTCATCATTAGATTCTTAATTCCAGATATTTATTGAATTCAAATTCCACCATGTGCTGTGACAGGATTCAAGCCCAGGTCCCCAGAACATTACCTGGGTCTCTGGATTAACAGTTCAGTGATAATACCACTAGGCCATTGCCTCCCCCTGCTGTTAAACTGTGGCCTCTGGTTATTGATGATTTTACAAGTAGGAACAGTTTCTCCCTTTCCAATCTGTCCAGACCCATCATGATTTTGAAAACCTCTATCATACATTCTCTCTGCCTTCTCCTCCCCAAAGAAAACAGTCCCAACCTCTCTAATCTTTCTTCAGAACATGAGCTATATCATCCTGGGAACCATTCTCATAAACATCTTCTGCACTTTTTCCAATGTATTCATATCCTTGTTGTAACATGCCACCCTGAATTGTAGACAATGTTCCTGCTGAGGTCTAACCAATGCCGTACATACGTTCGTCACAACCTCCCTTCGTCACAACCTCCTGCTCTTATACTTTATGCCATTATTGAAGAAGTGCGGAAAACTGATGCTTTATTAAAGCTCTCTACACCTGTCCTATCACCTTTAATAACTTATGTACATGTACACCCAGGTGTCTCTGCTCCTGCACATCCTTTAGAATAGCATCCTTTAGTTTATATATATGTCTTTCTCTCTCTCTATTTGTTGTACAAAAGTGTATCACCTCACATTTCTCTGCAGTGAATTTCATCTGCCATTTATCCACCAATTTGTCGATGTCCTTTTGAAGTTTTACAATTTACAATGCTTTCAAATTTTGTATCAAATGCAAACTTTGAAATTATTTCCTGTACACCAAGGTGAGTTATAGACATCAGAAAAAGCAAGGATCCCAATACCGACCCCTGGGGAACTCCACTACAAACTTTTCTCCAGCCTTTACTCTCTATTTCCTATCCCTCAGCCAACTGTATATCTACGTTACTACTGTCCCTTTCATTCCATGACCTATAGATTTCCACAAAAGTCTGTTGTTTAGCACTGTATTGAATGCCTTTTGTAAGTCCAAGTACACTATATCAACAGTATTACCCTCATCACCCCGAAACCAGGGAAGTTTAAAAGATTATTGCCAGTGTCTCTGCATTTTCCATCTTACTTCCTTCAATGTCATTGGATGCATCTTGTCTGATCTCTGTGCTTTAGCAATTTTAGGTATCAACAGCTTATCCAATAACTCCTCCTTATCAAGTTTAAATCTTTCTAACACAAACAATGACAGAAATTGCTGGAAATGCTCAGCAGGTCTGGCAGGATCTTTGGAGAGAAAGCAGACTGAATGTTTCGAGTTCCAGTGACCCTTCTTCAGAACACACATTTAAGTCTTTCTAATGCAGAGATTCCCCCTGTATCACCACACAGCCTGGACAGTGTCTGCTTCCTGACTGAAGACAGATACAAAGTATTCATTTGCTAAGTCTGCCTCTTGCCTCCTGCCTCCATGTGGAAAATCACCATTTTGCTCCCGGATTGATCCAACTCCTCATTTTATTCTAGATATGCTGACAGGAGACATTGGAATTTCCTTTTATGTCAGATGGCAACCTTGTTCATAATTTTTCTTTGCTTCTCGCATTTGCTTTTTCACCTCCCTTCTGAAATCAGTTTGGTTCACTGTGTGTGTTCAATGAGTATACATGTTCAGTGTGTATCGGTTCACATGTGGGTGGAGTGAGTGTGTCTGTTGAGTGAGTGTTCAATGTGAGTGCTGAGTGTATGTATACGTTTCTGGAGTGAGTGTGTGTGGAATGTGTGTGGAGACTGTGCAGAGTGAGGAAGTGTGTGTGGAATGTGTGTGTAGACTGTGTGGAGTGAGTGAGTGTGTGTGTGGAGTGAGTGAGTGGAGTGTGTGTGTAGACTGTGTGGAGTGAGTGAGTGGAGTGTGTGTGGAACATGTGTGTAGACTGTGTGGAGTGAGTGAGTGGAGTGTGTGTGGAACGTGTGTGTAGACTGT
>NW_025975402.1:0-7953 GCF_021869965.1 Rhincodon typus
TCTCCTCTATCCATCTTCTATCCGCCTCCCACTCTCTCCCTATTTATTTCAGAACCCCCTTCCCCTCCCCCTTTTCTGATGAAGGGTCTAGGCCCGAAACGTCAGCCTCTCTGCTCCTATGATGCTGCTTGGCCTGCTGTGTTCATCCAGCCCTGCACCTTGTTGTCTCGGATTCTCCAGCATCTGCAGTTCCTACTATCTCTGACTTCATTGAGAGTCCATTTCTCAAAAAGCATCCCCTCTTCCCCCATTACTCTCTCCGGCCGATGCAGGGGAGGGTGTTGAATTTCCAGCTTTTTCTGGCAAGCACAAAGATGAATCTCCATCGTCCTCTGAAGAGATCAGGGGCTGTACGTTGTTTTTCTTGTACTATGTGTCACCGTGGAAACCAGGTCAGCAGAACAGGACATTCTCTGAGCCAGTTTCTGACCGGAGATCATTGATAATCTTGTGCAGTCCCAACACTTTCTGTTTGTCACTTTAGAAAGGCCAGGCTCACCTGACCAAGGAACAAGTGCACTCTCACGGTTTCTTTAAATATTTGAGAAATTTTCTTTTGCCCATTAGGAATGACAGATTCCTAACAAAGCATGCGCTAGACATATTACAAAATCTATCACTAATGACTCACCGGACACAGGCCAGACAGCTCCATTAATCTGATTAAATCACTAATTATATCTTCCAATCAGTCCCCCTTGCAGACATGCACACTCCCCTTAGACCACTGCCTAATGCCATATCAGTGAGGCACTTCAGACTAACAGTTCCATCCGTTTACCTCCTATGATTGATTGACAGTGCCGTATTTGCCATGGCTGATGCTGATTCTTAATCCAACAAAAATACCCTGCATTTATCCAGTGCCTTAAAGTAATAACAAGTCCTAACTCACATCATTAGAGTGTACTCAGACAAAATTAACACGTAGCCAGTAGAAATGATATTAGCATAAGGGGCCCAATGCTCAGTCAACAGGGCAGGTTTTACACTGCCTTAAAGGAAGGGAGCTTGGGAACAGGTTCGGGAGAGAATTCCAGAATGTACAGCCTCGGCAGCTGAAAGCATGGCCAGCAATAGTATGGAAAGGGACATTTTTATCAGGATGGGATTCATAGAGGATTGGAGTACTAATCCAATTCCCATTACAAAGTTATTATTGATTCTTCTCCCACCTTCCTTTTAGGTAGAACACTCCAGACCAGAACAACTCACTGTTTAAAGAAATTCTCTTCATCTCTACACTGGTTATTTTACTAATTAACTTAAATCTGTTCTCTCTTATGACCAACTCTCCTGCCAGCTGGAACAGTTTTGCCTTTATTTTCCCTATTGAAATCCTTCATCCTTTTTAACACATCTATTAGCCCGCCCTCCAGGATTCCGAAGTGTTGCACCCTTCACAAAACTGAATGTGCCTCCCTTCTATGTGTCCAAATAATAAAGGACAGAAATTCCAGCCTCGGCTTCAACTTGAGCTAATCTCTCCCAATTGGTCCCACGACACAGTAAGGACAGCTCCTTGCTGGCTTAGAGTCTGTAAAGCCAAAGATCATTCAAAGTCCATTCTTCCACAGCCAATACGCCAGAAATTTACTTTTAATGCAATTCGATTCTGATGAAAAGTGGCATTCTCACATTCTATACAAACAATTCCATTCAACTACAGTTGGCTAATTGGGATCACACCCTGCCTCAAATCTAACAGCCCATCAGTCTGTACTCTTTCCTACATCACTTTCACCAACTATCTGACCAGGAGAACCCGGAAATGTTTCAAATCTTTCTTTACTTCTTCATGGGATGTGGGCATTGCTGCCAAGGCCCTCGGTGCCTGAGTGGTCTGCTAGACCATTGAAGAGGGGAGTCACATGTAGGAAACAGAGATTAAAACGGCAGATTTCCATCCTGAAAATATAGTGTATATATTATATACATGCAAATATGTGTATGTGTGTGATATTACATAAATCTTTGCAAAAACCTTAAAATATAGTAGTGAACCAAGTAGTTTTTACAATAATCAAAGATAGTTTCATGGTCATCATGTCTAAGACTAGCTTTATATTCCAGATTTATTCATTGAAATCAAGATCCACCTGCTGCCATTGTGGGGTGCAATTTTTTGAACCAAGACCATTAGGCTGGGGGCCTCTATATTACAAGTCCAGTGACATCAGCACTGCACCATCAGCTCCCCCTAAAGATTTCACCAAAATGAGCTGCTTTTCACAGTGCTTTTTGAAAGAGAAAACTTTATCCTTTGAAGCAGCAGAATCAGTACATTCCTAAATAATTAAGCAGTTAACATTAGCAGGCCAGATAATTTAACCATGGGTCAATTCACATACTGTACCCATTCAATGGCTTTGTTTTCAATCATTTTGTGGGACGTGGACGTTGCTGGCTGGCCAGCATTAATTGTCCATCCCTAGTTGCCCTTGAGAAGGTGGTGGTGAGCTGCCTTCTTGAACCGCTGCAGTCCACCAGCTGCAGGTTGACCCACAATGCCATTAGGGAGGGAATTCCAGGATTTTGACTCAGCAACAGTAAAGGAACGGCGACATATTTCCAAGTCAGGATGGTGAGTGGCTTGGATGGGAACCTGGAGGTGGTGGTGTTCCCATATATCTGCTGCCCTTGTCCTTCTAAATGGAAGTGGTCCTGGTTTTGTAAGGTGCTGTCTGAGGATCTTTGATGAACTTCTACAGTGCATCTTGTAGATAGTACACACTGCTGCTACTGAGTGTCGGTGGTGGATGGAGTGGATGCTTGTGGATGTAATGCCAATCAAGCGGGCTGCTTTGTCCTGGATGGTGTCAAGCTTCTGGAGTGTGGTCGGGGCTGCAATCATCCAGGCAAGTGGGGAGTATTCCATCACACTCCTGGCTTGTGCCTTGTAGGTGGTGGACAGGCTCTGGGGAGTCAGGAGGAGAGTTACTTGCCGCAGTGTTCCTAGTCTCTGACCTGCTCTTGTAGCCACTGCATTTATATGGTGAGTCCAGTTGAATTTCTGACCAAATGATAACCCCCAGGATGCTGATAGTGGGAGATTGGGTGATGCTAACATCATTGAATGTCAAGGGGCAGTAGCTAGATTGCCTTTTATTGGTGATGGTCATAGCCTGCCATTTGTGAGGCACGAATGTTACTCACCATTTGTCGGCCAAAGCCTGGATATTGTCCAGATCTTATTGCATTTGGACATGGACTGCTTCAGTGTCTGAGGAGTCACAAATGGTGCTCAACATTCTGCAATCGCTGGCGAACATCCCCACTTCTGACCTTATGATGTATGAAAGGTCATTGACAAAACAGCTGAAGATAGTGGGGCCGATGACACTACCCTGAGGAACTCCTGCAGAGATGTCCTGGAGCTGAGGTGACTGACCTCCAACAACACAATGCAATGACCCAGCCTCCACTGCTCTCTAAGGAAGGGAATCCCAAACCCTTCCTCGGGTTTTGGGACTCAGCGAATAGAAAATCCCTTCATTTCAGTCTTAAAAATAAGGATTCTAAAGTGCAGTACTTCCTCAGTTTAACATTGGGGTGTCAACCTAGATTTTGTACTAAAGCATCTCAATTAGGACTTGAACTCATGATAGTTTGACTTGGATACGAAAGTGCAAACATGGATCTATGATTGACATTTACTGTTCTCTATTAATGTCTGTCATTCTTCACTGTATAATCCAGTAAGGAACTCAGTGGGGTTCCCATCTACATTGTATTGCCGTGCTGGTAAGTGTTATTCTGGAGACCTCAGTTTCAGGTAGGAACTGGGACAGCAATGATACAGCTTTCCCACTCAAATAGTTAAATATCTGTGCCTAGTTTCTTAGGCTCACACATGAAGAACAGTCACTTTATGAAGGTGACTAAAACCCAAAGAATTATGTCCACCCAAACATAGATCTGTGCCTTCAGGAAAGGAGACAGGACATGAGTCAGTTACTCAGTAGCCACAATGATAGCTAACATGCATGCACAATGGTAATGCATTAGGGTTTCCTTGCACTAAAATTACACTTGTAATCTGCTTTCCTTGGATGCTAAGTTTGCATGTCTTGGGTTGATCATATGAGAGAGCGGGAAATCAATAGCACTTGTGAAGGAAATTCATCATATGATACTCAAATCCGAGGAAACTGATTGGAAATCAACAGTGACAGTATTGTTGAAATTGCCTATGATCTGGGCCGTCCCACAAAGACGGACAGGAAAGCAGGATCTCACAAAAATGGGAAAAAATATCCCAACTTAACAATATTTTACTAAGTCATGGAAATAACCATAACCGATCAGTTAATTCTGTTAACTTCAGTGGCAGGGTGCTTTTCTTGTACTTTTCCATAATACATTGATCAACAAAAGAAGAAACATACACAGATCATGATTATACATTACAACCTTACTAAAACACTAAGTGTTGGAGGAGGTTGGGCAGCAAAGTGAGAGAACAGTTAATGTTTCTAGCCCAATAGTACTGTTCTTTGAAATGGAAAAGAGGTACAAATATGATGAGCTTTATGCTGTTGGAAGTGGGTGGGGCGGCTGTGAGGGTGGTGATTGCTCTTCTGTTGAACAGTTTTTCTACATTTATTACATTAAAGATGCTAATAAAATAAAAATTGTTGTACTGTGCCTATACTTAATATGAAAGCTGCAATATACTTGCTTCATCTGTCCAAGACTAAAAGAAACAGGATAAAACAATTAAAAAATATTCTGCCAAACAGTTTTGAGTAAAGTGCAGCTTGGGTTGAAATCTCCTCCATGCTTTGGTTAACATGACTGCTGACACTAATTGTTATCACAAACACAGATAAGTTTATTATACACAACAGTAAAAACGTCCGAAGCTCAATTCAATGTTACAATCTTACAGCTTTACCTGGATTTACTTAAACACAGGCAAGAAATTGCAAAACTTCCACAAGGATGATTTTAGTAAAATGCTGCCTTGTCTAATCTATGCACACTCCAGGAGGAGTCGACCTCCTCTTTATGTACTGTCAAGCAGGGTGGCCAACCTGGTTCATTGAAGACTGCAGGTGGGCATGCCTACTGCAGCCCCTTAGAATAATGTGTCAACTGGTGAAGGTACATAAGGTTATTTGCATGCCAAACAGCATAAACAGCATGCAATAGATTGGGCTAAGTAATCCACAGATCCATCTCAGACATCTCCTGAGGTCCCCGATACCACAAGTTTTCAGTCTTCAACCAATTCAATTCATTCCAATTGATATCGAAAAATGAAGGCACTGAGTACTGCAAAGGCTATGGCCTCTGACAACATTCTGGCAATAAGATGAAGACTTGTGTTCCACAGCTACGCTCTCATGTATCACTACAACACTGGCATCTGTACCGCAAGGTGAAAAATTGCCCTGTCCACAAAACAACAGGAAGAATATAACACAGATAACTGCCACTCTATCAGTCTACTCTCAATCATCAGCAAAGTGACAGAAGGGGTCATTGTCAGTGCTATCAGGAGACAATTGCTTATAATAATCAGATCACTAACATTCAGTCTGGTTCTGCGAGGGCCACGCAGCTTCTGGCCTCATTTCAATCATGATCCTAAAGGAGACAAAAGACATGAATTGAGAGGAACTGCACTTTACATTCAGGCAGTATCTATCCAATTTTGACATCAAATAAACCTGTCCAAATTGGAGTCAATGGAAATCAAGGGAAACTCTCCATTGGCTAGTGTCATTCCTAGCACAAAAGGAGATGGTTGTGATAGATAACAGTCAATTATCTCAGCCCCAGGACACCTCAGGTAAGCATTCTAGGCCCAACCATCTTCAGCGCAATACCTGCTGGCATAGCTAGTGATGCCCGTATCTCATTAAGACATTAGGGAAATATCTGTGTGGCCCTTTGAAGGAACAATTCACCTACGGCCCTGCCATCCCCCCATAATCATGAAAATATTTTTCCTTTTCAGATAGTAATCCAATTCCCTCCTGAAAGCCTCACTTGACCATGCCTCCACCACACTCTCAGACAGCGCATTACAGATCCTGAATGCTTGCTATGTGAAAATTTTCCCTCATGTCACTTTTGTCCTTTTGCCAATTACCTTAAATCTGTGCCCTCTGGTTCTTGATCCTGGGAAAAGTTTCTCTCCCATCTAATTTGTAAAGAGGCCCATAATTTTGAATACTTGTAACAAATCTCAACTTTCTCTTCTCCAAGGAGAACAATCCCAACTTTTTCAGTTTCTTTATGTAAATCATGCTTTCTGTATCACAATTTAGTCCAGCAGTTCACTCTGGGTACAGTTCAAATAGGATTTGAGGATCTACAATGGCCCTGAAAAGAGCTTTACTTCAAAAGTTACTCACAGGATGTGGGCACCACAAGCTGGGCCAGCACTTATTACCCATCCATACATTCCCATTGGCACCATCAGGTATGTTGTTTTATACACTCACTTAATTCTGGAACCAGAAGGTGCAAGTCTTAATCCTGAATCTGAAATTAGACTGGTCTTGATTAGGGAGCACTGGGGAAGCCCAAGTTCTGAAAACCAATTTGGGATGGATCACAGACCTGTCTTTCTTAACTCATGATTCCAGCTGGCCACCCAGAAATGGTTGCTGGTAAATGTTGCCTTCATGTCTCAACATGCACTGAAAATCTGGAATTCTCTTCTCCACATTCCTCACTCCCCCTCCACCCTCCACCTCCTCTCAAACCACTGTAGTAGTTGGGTGTTAAATGAAAATTTAAAGACTGAGATCAAACTTTTTTTTAGGTAAAGCTATCAAGTGATATAGGGCAAAGGCTAACAAATGAGATCTGAACTACACATTAGACAGAAAATAGTCATTGTATATAGAACAGACGCAAAGGCTGATGGATCTCCTGCTGTTCATATTTTTGTAGAATCGCCAGACATATAAGAAAATCATTTTTAAATATCTGCGGGTAGGTGGTATTTGGCTCAGGAAGTGGAAAAGTTGAGCTGGAAGATTCTGACAGAGAGTGAAGGAGTGAGGTGGGGGGTGGGGAAAAGAGTGGGAGAGAGAGGAAGAGGACTTTTTATGTTGCAAGATTGCTTTCTGCAGATTAGAACATGTGTAAATTCTCATATTTTACACATTTGATAAAAGAAGTGGAGGTTTCTCCATTTTAGGAAAAGGACATAAACCACTTTGGATGAAGGACTAAGCATATAGTTTTTTTGCAGATGGCTGTTATGAGAAGCGTCTTTTAATTAAGTAATTGTAATACTTAGGGGCCATATGCGCTTACAATGAATCAATATGACACAAGCACCAATGAATACAAGCATGTGGGGGAGATGGTGATGTTGTGGTAATGTCATTCAACCAGTCATCCAATTCAAATCAAACTATGGTAGCTGTTGGAATTTAAATTCAATTATTAATTGAGGAATTGAAAATTAGCCCCAGTGATGTCAGCCATGATAACCATCATTGTCATTCTCATCCACATAAACATCCATGTATTTCCTACAAGGAGTTAAAAATAAAAAAAACAGCCAAATGTGAAGCTGTCAAACTGTCATAAAGAAACCCAACTGGTTCACTCATGTCTTTTAGGACAGGAAATCTTCCAACATTACTCAGAGATAGCAAGTACTGCAGATTTGAAGTAAGAGACAACACAGTGGAGCTGGAGGAACACAACAGGTCAGGCAATATCAGAGAAGCAAGAAAGTTGACATTCCTGTAGAAGGGTCCTGACCCAAAACATCTACTTTCTTGCTCCTCTGATGCTGCCTGGCTTGCTGTGTTCCTCCAGCTCCACACTGTTGTTTCCATCATTACTCAGTCTGCTCTATATGTGATAACAAGGTGTAGAGCTGGATGAACACAGCAGGCCAGGCAGCATCAGAGGAGCAGGAAAGCTGATGTTTCAGGTCTGGAATAACAAGGTGTAGAGCTGGATGAACACAGCAGGCCA
>NW_025975403.1:0-7953 GCF_021869965.1 Rhincodon typus
AGATAACAAGGTGTGGAGCTGGATGAACACAGCAGGCCAGGCAGCATTAGACAAGCCTTCCTGCTCCTCTGATGCTGCCTGGCCTGCTGTGTTCATCCAGCTCCACACCTTGTTATCTCAGACTCCAGCATCAGCAGTTCCTACTATCTCGTACTGTATACCTGTATGCTTTGACTTTCCCTAATCCTGCCTTGTGTTTCCTGACAGGGGATAATGCACTGGGTCTTGAGGGACGAAATAATTGTTTTTGGGATTAGGTAATCTGGGAAGCTGGTTTCGAGGTCTCGATTATTGTTATCCACCCAAGGTGATACTTTTGGTTTGTCAAGTATCAAAGTGGGAATATGTAAGGTGGGCCAAAAATCCCCATCAGTTTATGAACGTACCCTGGATTTAAAACCCTTTGAAGGCAGGAGTTGTGGAAATTACATTGGATTAAATTCACTGAACTTTTGGGACTCCAGAAACCATTGGCTGCAAGTGGACCAAGAAAAGGCTGGTTGGGACAGACTGGGAAATATTCAAGCCCAGGGGAAGATGTCTAGAACAGGGGTTAGCTTGCAGAAACTAAAAGGAAGACCCCCATTCATGCCCCAGCTTAACAAATGGAAACCAGACTGCAGGAAACAAACAACTTTAGATCTTATGGAGTCTAAAGAGGTATAAAACCGTACAATTTTCCAGCCAGTGCTCAGGCTCAGAAATACTAAACATTCCACACCATTGTGCTACATATGAACCTGTTCCACCAATGGATGTAAAAACATTCACAACACTATTCAAACCTAAACACTTACCCGTCCAAGGGAAATACTGGACATTCCAAAACCATCAAAACTATTCACCTCAATCGAAAAAACCATTAACACCCACTCCAGTGCTCAGGAAGCTCATTCAGCCCCAAGGGGAGGAACAAGAGCTCTTACAGATTTGGTGGGAGATAAGGGGCTGCAGTTGGGTACAACTGGAGACCCTTAGCCCAGCACAGCAGAGAAAGAGAGCGAGAAAGAGAGTGATACCAGCCCGGTGATATCAGCAACACGCCCTGATTCCAACACAGTGTGTGTCCTAAGGTGCGCTCCGTGAGGAGAGTTTGAGAGTCTGAGTGAGGAACAGGCCCCACTCGTGAAGGAAAGCAGCCCTCGCAGCCTCTGAACACCAGCAGCTAACTACGAACTTCCACTCGACGTCCAGAGGCAACCGAAGGCATCCAGAGACACAAGACACCAAACGGGGCAACGCCAGCAACATCCACCACCATCCAAATAACAACCCGCTCGCAAAGACCACCAGAAGAGAAAGGAAACCCAAGGTACTCACCGGTCTGGTCCCACGTGTCTAACTGCATCAGCGGACACCACTAGACTGACTGTTACCGGTACCTGCAGCCCTTCACAGAATCCCAGCTACAGCAAGACACTTTGGACAAGAACCAGTCCAAATCACATTTTCACACCAGGGGTGTGCCTATGGTCATCGAGATCCTCTAACCCAGCTTGGCTAGTCTTAGACAGGGGAAGGTGGGGTTCAGGAACTAACGGTGCAGGGCACCCCTAAGGAAGGGAAGTGGAATAGGACTTTGGGTCAGCAGGTAATCTCTCTCTCTCCTTTCCCCATTAACATAGGTGACAGCCACCCACTGTATCTGTTTACCCACTGTATCAAGTCTTGACTGTAAGGCGTAACTGGGGGTCAAGTCAACTGGGAGACAGGTCTCAGTCAGAGGTAGCGTTTTTTTTTGATATTCACTTTCTTGTTTTCTGTAAGTATATTAAATTTTGCTTGTTTGTTCAATAACATCAGAGCTTTCTTTGCCTCTGAAGCATCTGCCTCCTGTGTTTCCCACCACACCACATTCCATACATAAATCCAGTGTGAGAACCAGG
Organism: Rhincodon typus; assembly: GCF_021869965.1. Taxonomy (NCBI): domain Eukaryota; kingdom Metazoa; phylum Chordata; class Chondrichthyes; order Orectolobiformes; family Rhincodontidae; genus Rhincodon; species Rhincodon typus. The sequence continues at coordinate 1,887 of NW_025975403.1, forward strand.
GAGCTGGTGAACAGTGTTGGTTGGCAAAACATTAACAAAACATAATGTTTCCTCCTGAATCTTTTTCTTCCAGCAAAAGCCTCTCAACAATAATCACATCCAACTCAAAATATGAACTCTTTCTCTCTCCAGATGCTACCAGGCTCATTGAATATTTCAAGCATTCTTCGTTATTATTTCAGATTTCCAGCCTGTATTATTTTGTCTTTGAATTAATCCTAAACTCAATTAATGTGTAACGTTAAATCTGTCTTAATGTAACAAATTTAGTTATCATGAAATGATGATACCGAACTTATCCCAATATTATAAGAATGTTAGTCGCTCATATTTTTCTAATGGAATAATGCTTTAGGATAAGAGGACAATGAAAAATAGATAAAATAAATCTGTACCCAATAGAACTGTTAACATTATTTACATAACAATTTCATTATTCAGTTTGGTTTTAATAAGCAAATGATCTGACAAAGCAATCTACAGTCAAATAAAAAAAAGACTTGCCTTTCTAATCAGCCTCAGTACATCTGCAAAATGCTTCAAATTGTTTTGGATTAAAATTTCTTAATTTACATAGTAAGGAGGCAAAATGAAGAAAGAAAACAGAACTTTCTGGAAAAAATGGTGCCAAAAACCAATGGAAGAAGTTTCAGTTTTTCAGGTGCCACCTTTTTAACTTGGAGGGATTGTTTCTGTCTCAGAACCAGAAGGTCCAGGAGTTCACCCCCAGCCAAAATCTAAGCACAAAGTCAAAACAGAAACTTCATTGAAGTGCTGGTACTGAATTTTGAAGAAGGGTGTTAAACTGAGGACCCATCTGTCCCATTAGAAAGCCATAAAAGATCTCAATGTGTTCTCTACAGGAAGAGGAGGAAATTCTCCCCTATCCCAATGCCAATATTTAACTGCCAGCAAACCCCTAAAGATAACCATCACGTTGTTTGATTGCCATCTTTCAACTGAGTTAATAAATCAGAGGCTCTTAAACTGCCGTTTCCACTGAAATTTAGTGGCAGATTCACAGGGTAGCAGTGGCTCATTATGCAAGGGTCTCAGATAAGCATCAGACCCTCTCTTCACATCTGCAGTAAGGGCATGTAATTCTTGTTTCAGAAACACACCGTGGTGGTTATTTTTCTCATTCACTAGAAAAAGGATGGTGCTCACCATATGACCTCACCATATTGAATGCTTAGGAATCAACTTTGTCCCTTTTAAACTGGTCAGGCACCTTAAGTTTGTACAATAGCACTAAACACACAGAATGGAACTTGAACACATGGTGAAAAGCTTGATGTTTACGACAACTAGACTTCTGGCACACTTTGGATAACACTCCAAGAAGCTTTAGATGCACCCAACACATTCCGACTTTAATGCAGAGAGCATCCAATGTCAACCAAACATTTCAATTTAGGCTTTATCTCCTGACACCCTCAAAAAGTTCACATTGCACATGCTCACTTTGTGAAACGCTCTGCCAGTGAAACAGAATGGCATCACCCAAATGAGTACAATAAATGGGACTGAATATGATGGAGTGATATCACTGCAAGGAGTACTGCATCTGTGTGTTCTGCACGTGTTGCTGTGTGTGTTTTTGGGATGTCAGCAGACATTCCCGTTGCTTTGTTAGTTATTTGGTTTATTTAATTTCATTGAGGGAGTCCTGGTGTCAACTTTTAATTGAGACTGTAAACCAAATCCACATTGTTTACCCCAGGCAACGTACTGTGCTCCCATTGTTCGACTTCAGAAAATAGCAAGTGAGTTCCTCCATATCCTGAGCCAGCGTTTATCCCTTGATCGACATCACAATGACAGATTATTTGGACATTACTACATTACGGCCGGTGGGATCTTGCTGTGCAGAAACTGACTCCCATTTTTCCTGGATTACAACAGTGACTACACTTCAAAAGTATAGGCTGTAAAGTGCTTTAGAGACATTTTTGGCGGCTGTAGAAAGTACTCTGTAGTCACAGGTCTTTCTTTTCCCTCTCTCTCTCTTTCTATGCTCTTCAAAATGTAGGTATTTCCTTGCTTTATTGTTAGTTAGTCAAGCATTGTATCTCATTCGAGCATCATTCTTCATGTTTGAGCCTTGGTAGTAAGTAGCAGCAAGCCACATAGCCAGAGGACCTGTTATGTTTGCCTCCAACTTGCTTTCATCCATCAGCTCCATGGGCACATCGAATGAATTACTTTGCCATTCATTGTCACTGGGCCCTGCTCTGTACAACACAGTGTGGAGCTGGAGGAACACAGCAGGCCAGGTAGCATCAGAGGAGCAGGAAAGTTGACATTCCGGGTCAGGACCCTTCTTCTGAAGTCCCAGTCCAAAACGTCAACTTTCCTGCTCCTCTGATGCTGCCTGGCCTGCTGTGCATCTCCAGCTTCCACACTGTGTTATCTCTGACTCCAGCATCAGCAGTTCTTACTATCCCTGCTCTGTGCAAGTTGGCTACCTGTATCTGACATTGCAACAGTGACTATGGGTTGGATTTTGTAGTTGCCAACAGCATCTGTGAAGACCTTGTAAAATGCAGAGCTTGGCCTCTACAGTGCCTTCCCGAGCTGCCTACCAGGTTCAGGTAAGCTGCAGGCAATAGTTTGCACTCAGACCTATTGACGCCCTTAAAATGCCAATTAATGGCCACTTTCAAGTCCCTAATCCTTCCTGTACTGTTACTTTGCCTATGGCTGGGGGACAATACTCTTGAGTCAGCAAAGTCAGTTTCACCACCTAACTATTAAAATCCTGGGGTTATCGGTGACCAGAATCAGACTCGCCATTTAGATACCGTGGCTACAACAGCAGGTCTAGGCTAGGAATACTGCACTGAGTAACTTAGCTCCTGACTCTCTAAAGCCGGTTCACCATCTACAAAGCACAAGGCAGGACGAATACAGCTCCAACAACACTCACGAGGTGTGATACCATACAGGACAAAGCAGCCGCTTGATTGGCACTATATCCACAAGCATCCACTCTGTCCACCACCGACGCTCAGTAGCAGCAGTGTGGGCTATCTACAAGATGCACTGCAGAAATTCACCAAAGATTCTTAAACAGCATCTCCCAAACCTGCGACCATTTCCATCTAGAAGGACAAGGACAGCAGATATATGCAAACATCACCTCCTTCAAGTTCCACTTTAAGCCACTCACCATCCTGACTTGGAAATATATTGCCGTTCCCTCACTGTGGTTGGGTCAAAATCCTGGAATTCCCTCCCTGAGGGCATTGTGGGTCAACCCACAGCACATGGACTGCAGTGGTTCACCACCACCTTCTTAAGGGCAACTAGGGACGGGCAATAAATGCTGGTTTAGACAGCGACGTTCATATCCTGCAAGCGAATAAAAGTAAACGCTGCCCACTTTTACAGAATATTGTCCTTCTCATTAGCAAGCCTGAGTTTTACCCTTTGAGCATTTCACATGCTGAGTTTTTCCACATCTGACTGTGTTCCGTTTCTTGCTATCGTTGCTGGTAGTTCCAATAAGCAGGTGATGTGACAGGAATGCCATCAGAAGGACCAATCTGGACACTGACTTTGAAATTGTAGTCAAGTTAAATTTCCTGCAGTTTGCAGTATATCTTATCCCCCATCAGACTGATGACAGGAGATGGTGGAATCTCAGTAAACTTTTGTGGTTGCTGCATATGGTCAATCATTTGTTTCTCAAAACCGCATTAGGAAACCTTTTGGATCTCTGACACCAGAACTTAGATAGGGTTTTTATAAAAATCTGCAGGGCTGAAAATGGTCCTTCTTGATGGTTTTTCATTATTGTCCAGAATTCATCATGGTTATCCATTTAACATCATTAGGCGAATGACAGCAGGACAGAGTAAGCCATCATCTCAGCAGGCCTGCCCTGTCATTGTAGATCATAATGTACCATCTCCTCAATATCATTTTTCCACAATACTTTCAAATCCCTTCATAACATTATCTCCAAAAACCAATTGTTTCCTGTCTTTGAAGCTGTGTAATGATTGAGTTTCCCGACCCTCGAGGGTAGAGAATTTCAAAGATTCACCACTGTGTGGGTGAAGAAATTCCTCCTCATCTCAATCTTAAATGCCATGAGATTTTGCATCTTGGTTCTACAGTTACCAACTATGGGAAACAACCGAACTACGTCTGCTCTGTCACGTCCTGTAAGAATTCTATCAGTTTCAATGAGGTCACCCTTCAGTCGTCAAAACTCTGAAGGATATAGACCCAGTCTCCTCAATCTCTTATCATAAGAGAATCCTGCTATACCAAGGATTAATCTGGTGAAACTCCACTGCACTCATACTATGTAAGTTAAGTGAACCAACATTGTACACAAGTACAATGCAATCACAATATAATTCAATACAGCACAGGGGCAAGCCTTTAGCCCATTAAGCCTGTGCTAATTCCTACTCCTTATTTAGGCCCGCTATTTATTGCCCATGCGTGGTTTCTATCCCTCTGTTCATCTCCAGTTCAGGTGGCTATCAAGGTATACCTCAAACATTGCTAATTTGCCTACTTCCACCTCCATTGGCAGTGCGTTCAAGGCACCCACCACTCTCTGTGTGAAACATTTTCCACACACTTCTCCCCTAAACTTTCCCCCTCTCACCCTGAACCTGTGCCCTATTGTAGTTGACCTTTCCACCCTGGTAAAATGTGTCTGACTATCTACTCTATCTATGCCTCTCATAATTTTGAAGACCTCTAGCAGGTCCCCACCTCTCCCCCTCAGCCTCCAACTTTCCAGTGAAACAATCCAAGTTTATCCAACCTTTATTCATAACTAAAACCCTCCAGACCAGGCGACATCCTGGAAAACCTTCAGTACACCCTCTCCAAAGTACAAGTGTGGTCTCACAAGTATCTCATGAAGGTCTCATCAAGGCTCTATATAATTGCAGCAAGGCATCTTTATCCCTGCATTCAAATCCCTTTAAAATGAATGCCACCACACCATTTGACTTCCTTGTTGTGCTTACAAGCTCACTTTGAACTGGCTTATGGACAAGAACACATCGCTCCCTTCAGACACCCGCATTTCCCAACCTCTGACAGTTAAGAAATATTCTGCTTTCCCTATTTTTTTCTACCAAAATGAATAACTTTACACTATTCACATTAAGTTCCATCTTCTGGCACGATCACTAAGTCTATCTGAGTTACTTAAAAGCCTCCTTTCACCCTCCTCAAAGCTTACAACTCCAATCCATTTGGTGTCATGAGAAAATTTGGAAATGTTACATGTATCCTCCCATCATAAACATGTTTACAGATTGTGGACAGTTGTACACCTAGCACTGATCTTCATAGTACCACACAAGAAACGGTCTGCCATCCAGTAAATGATCCATTCATTTCTAATCTCTGCTTTCATATCTGTCAACCAATTTTCAATCCATACTAATAGTTTCCCCACCAATCCCATGTACTTTCAAATTATTCAGTAACTTCCTGTGTAGGACCTTATCAAAAGTTTTCTGAAAATCCAAATAGAATGCTTTCACCAGTTCTCCATTGTCAACATGACAAATAACATTTTCAAAAAACTTCAACAAGTTGGGAATTTTATGATTTCCCTTTCACAAATCCATGCTGACGCTACTCAATTCTTTCTGTGAATGTTCAGTGTTCACATCCTTTTTCACAGATTCTAATACTTTCTTACTGCTGATGTCCAGTTTACAGATTGGCCATTCTTCATTTATCCTCTTCCTCTGGTTTTAATTTATATTTGCCACTGCCAGTCGATAGGAACCTCATCAGAATCTAGAGACTTAGAGAAGATAACCACAAATTTATTCATTACCTCTATTATTAAATCCTTAACATTTTGGGATGAAGCTTATCCGGCTGATTCATCAACCCTCAATCCAATTAATTTTTAAAAGTACGACCTCTTTGCTAAAAATCTGTTTGTTTAGTCCATCAGTTACACAAGTTCGTTGGTCACCTTGTAGTTCAGGGAGATTTTCATCTCGTTGAGTCATAGAGTCATACAGCATGGAAACAGACCCTTTGGTCAAACCAGTCCATGCTGAACATAATCCCA
>NW_025975404.1:0-7953 GCF_021869965.1 Rhincodon typus
TTCCTGTTCCTCTGATGCTGCTTGGCCTGCTGTGTTCATCCAGCTCTACACCTTGTTATCTCAGATTCTCCGGCATCAGCAGTTCCCACTATCCATAAATCTTGTCCATGTAAGTTTTTGAAATTTGGAACCCATTGTCTTTTGGGAACTATTTGAAATAGAACCAAACTATTTGCAAACCTGGTATCGAACTGACTCTGAGATGACATTCCAAACACTGACGAAGGCCACTATGTAGACCATTTATTTTTGCTACCTTAGAACCACCAGAGTTCATCCTGCCTCAGCTCTACTGCTTTTGAAGTGCTCATCAATGTTTTAATGACCTCTCAGACACAATTATTTCAATATGCACCGAGTCGGCTACTCACCTTCCTGTCTTCTGTAAACTTGAGATCATTCAAAACTTGCTGTAAGTCTGTTTTATTTTCACACTGACCCTGTCATGTGGCCATAGATCTTCATTGGCTCACAGTTACCAATGCCTCAATTTTAACATTTCCATTACTATTTCTGGATCTTTCTATGACATCACTCTCCACCTACCTACCCCCACCTGTGTTTGCATTGCAACCCTTTGGGAAGCCTAGGCTTCATCAAATCTCACCTCATTCTCATGCCCATTTTTAATTTTCCTACCATTTCCCACCATGTTTAATGCTGTCCAAAGCAGAAATTTTAGAATTGACTCCCTGAAACTCTCTACCTCTTTATCTTTGTTTCCTCCTTTAGGGAGTTCCTTAAGACCTACCATTTGAAGAAAGCTTTTCACCATCTACCCTAATGTCTTCTTGACGAAAGAACACAAGTAATTGCAGATGCTGTAAATCAGAAGCAAAAACAGAAATTGCTAGAAGAGCTCAGCAGGTCTGGCAGCATCTGTGGAGAGAAATCAGAGTTAATGTTTCAGGTCAAGTGACGCTTTCTCAGAGCTCTGTAAGAGGAGTCACGAATGTAAGTGGGCAGGGACTGAACCTGGGAGAAAAGACCGAGTCAAGCCAGGAAGAGATCAGTTCTGTGGAGGAGGAGCTAGCAGAAACAATGGGTCCGCCCAGGCAGTCCTGTTTGTGGATTTTGAGAAGGAGGTAGAAGCGTGCTATGAGGGGTTGGAGTCTACCGGCTAAGAGGCAGTGGCGAGGAGATCACCAGATGAAATGAGGTTGGTGACCGTAGTTGACACAAATGGCCTGATGTTTCCTCATGAGGTGATGGTCCAGGGGGAGATAGGAGGGGTCACTGTACGCAAAACGTTAACTCTGATTCCTCTTACAGAGCTCTGAGAAAGATTCACTTGACCTGAAACGTTAACTCTGATTTCTCTTCACAGATGCTGCCAGACCTGCTGAGCTTTTTGCAGCAATTTTTGTTTTTGTTTCTAATATCTTAGTATCTGGCTCAGCGTCAAATTTTATTTGATAATGTTCCTGAGAAGTGTTTGGGATATTTCAATATGTCAATGATGCTACATAAATAAACATTTTAAGTGAATCTCTCCCATGCCCAGTTCTAAATTCTTGCTTTTCCATCCCAATATTATTTGTCACAATTTTTTTCCATTTATTCATTAACAGTTTGAGGACTTCACTGGTGAGGCAGCATTTATTGCCCATCCCTAATTGCCCAAAGGGCAGTTCAGAGTCAACCACATTGCTGCAGGTTTGGAGTCAAATGTAGGCCAGACCAGGTAAGGATGGCAGTTTCCTTCCCTAAAGGACATTAGTGAACCAGATGAGTTTTTCCTGACAATCGACAATGGACTCATGGTCATCATTAGATTCTTAATTCTAGATATTTTATTGAATTCAAATTCCACCATCTGGTGGGAATCGAACCCGAGTCTCCAGAACGTTATCCAGGTCTCTGGATTAGCAGTCCAGCGATAATATCACTCGGTCATTGCCTCCCCTAATGATCATTTAGCAGTTAAATAAATCAAATATATTTGCACAGCAGGAGTCAAAATACATGGGGCAGTGGACGAATCCACTCCCAAAGTGTCTGGGAAACTATCAGACAAAGGTTACATCCCCATGAATAGAATTGACAGAAATAATGAGGAGCTGCTTATCCAATCACATCCTGGGTCACTCTCATATTTTCTGCTAATTGCTACAAACGTGGGGTGTAAGCAGCCTGTGAATGAAAGGAACAGCAAACTGCTGGGTAAGCTGTTGAGATCTGGGTGTTGCTGGATAAGCCAGCATTTATTGTCCACTCCTTGAGAATGTGGTGGCGAGCTGTTTCTCGAACTGTTGTAGCCTTTGACATATAGGCATAGCCGTAGTGTAGATAGGGAAGGGTTTCCAGGGTTTTGACCCAGTCACTGTGCAGCAACAGTTCCAGTCTGGATGGGGGAATGGCTTAGAAGGGAGCATTGCAGGTGGTGGTGTGCCCATGCAGCTGCTTCCTTCTCAGTTACAGAGGTCCTGGGGTTGGACAGCATTGTTAAGGGAACACCGATGAACTAGTCAGAATGAGAAAGAAGCCCTTGTAAAACAAGACACAACTCCAAAAAATCAAAATATAGCCCACACGATAATCTCAAGAAGTGCTCTCAGAAATAAAGAATTGTAACCTAATTTGTACCTCTGCCTCTAGGATTGATTGTTAATTAGACACCACATGTAACAATATTATGACAAGACATCCCAAAAACACCTCAGTATCTGCCATAAAAATGATTTAGTGCTGAGCAAGGAAGGGAAGAATCAGAAAAAGTGTCCAACACCTTGGTCGAATAGATATATTTTGAGTTGATTTTAAAGGTGTAGGGAAGAACCTGGAAGCTTAATAGTGAGTTTATGTCTCTGATGTGGACTAAGATGAATCCATGGTGAAATAACTCCACTGAGGATGGTATCCCGTCACCAAGTCCACCTTTATTTACACATGCACAATGCACGGCCTCTAACCAGCCAGCTCAAAGCCAGTCCCTAGAGTGAGGAGAATCCCTGAGGCTCCTGTCTATATCTGTCAGCCCGGACTCCCCAATTGGACCAGGTTAACAGCCCCAGCCAGGGAACTCAAACTCAATGAGATCCACCTGCCCAATCTCGTTCCAATCACTACACATGGAAAGTGCTAAAGGTGACAGAAAGGATTTTGTTTGAATGTATTGGGAGCCAGTGAATGACACTGATACCCAATTCACTGGATGAGCAAGAATTAATGTGGAATTAAATATTTCACGTAGAAAAAGAAATCTCTCGGTCCGTTCTGCGCAGTAAGATAGCTTTTCAAAACATGAACGTCCTGTTACATTAAACTTTTGATTAAACCCGCTTTTCATGATGTTTTTTGCTGAAAAATTAGTTGTGGCAAAAGTAGGGCTGGTCTGGATCATGTGAACAGTACTTGTTGAGAAGCACATATGCACAATTTACTTTCAAATAACAGAAGTTAAATGTATAACCGGCTGGAAATATGAAGCTTTGTCAAATTTATTTTGTTGGCCATTGAGTTTTGTCAGCGCATAGCAGTCATTTAGATCAGCTGCTTTGGAATTCGACATTTGAATTGATTCAAACCAATACACAAGTGAAAGTGAGTTTTCAGAACTTCGGTACAGTCACATGGTGGAAAGGGTTTGAGGTGCATGGCAATTATCTCATTAGAACTGGAACACATTTGATAAATCATCAAATCATGTTACAAATATGTGTTAAATACTTCAAGCTTCACATACTTGTTACTGAAATATATTGAACAATATCTAAATGTGCCACTGCTGACTTTACATGCAGCACAATTGGTATGGTTAACAGAGTCCACCAATCCCTTACCCCATCACACATGTTTGTGCCTTACAAAATGATAAAATCTTGGCAGAACATAGTAGCCCTGTCAGCATCTGAAAATAGAAAGGACAAGCTGAAGTAGGGCAGCATTGCATAGTAGAGTTCTAATTTTGTGATTCTGTAATCCCAGTGGGGATGCTGGCTCAAGAAGGAGAATGGTTTACGATAGGTCTACAATATTGCAGCCATGATTTTCTGACCCAGACTCCCTCCAGCAAGAATTTTTGTTCTGAGCCAAAGATCAAGAAATTAACCTGCTTATCTATCAGCTTGGTTCAATGCTAGTACTATGGCTTCTGAATCTAAGGTCCAAGTCTCACTATAGGGAGTTGAGTGCATAACCTTCAATGACACTTTATTGCAATACAAAGTCTCCGTTCTTCCACTGCAGTTCAATGTTCAACTCATTCAGTTTTGATGTTATGTCTGTAAGGAACTCCAAGTCATGAAACTAACGCATTGTCTGACAGCTCACTGCACACTTTGTTCCTTGGCTTAAGAAATGTCATGATTTCAGATGTAACAAATCTTAACCATCTCATATCTGCATGCAGGATTAGTTTGCCATAGGCAGCATCATGTTCATTGAGTAAGGGCTTACACAAGCAGTGCTAAAGTGTTGTTGCTCAAATTGAGGTTATAATCTTAACTTTCATTACCCTCACCCCTTGTTCTCTCTGTAGTGATTGTAATGAGGTCAGCCAGATGGACCTCAGAGAATATGAGTTCCCTAATTGGAGCTGTTAATCTGGTCTAATCAGGGAGCTCTGGCTGACAGATATAAACAGCAGTGTCAGAAGTTCTGTTTTCTCTGACAACTGGCTCTAGATCAGTGTCAAGGACTCTCCACATGTAAATAGATGGTGACTTGGGGACAAGATATTGGCCTCTATAGAGTTATTTCATTCTCACTGGCTTTCTTGCTCTTTCTTTTTCCCTCGTTTCTCTTTAGCTCTTTATCTTTTCTTTCTCTCTTTTCATTTTTCTTCATTTTCTTTTCTTTAAAGTTTGGAGGTTGGCAGGCGAAGGAGAACACCTCCGGAGACAGCAACATCAGGACGAGCTGTACAGAGCTGCACCCCAGCCTGGAATCTCCCAGCAAGCGAGGAGCAGGTCTTAGGCTGAATCACGCAGGCTAGGTCAAGGCTCTAGGCCCGCCGATAGACCTGAGCACCTGAAGGAGGAGACGAGGCAGAATTGGCACAGCATAGGGTTTCCTGGTGTGGCGGTTTTGTCCCACTATGGTGGTCTTGTCCCAGCATGAAGGTCTCGTTCCTATGTGGAGGTCCTTTTCATCTTCGTCTTTGTCTTCCATATATTCTGACGGCCTTGCAGGAGTGGCGTTATCAGACTGGTATGGTGGACTTCTTCAACAGAGGTTTCCAGCCCAGTATCCTCGCAGCCTGGTGTCGTGGTCTTGTCCCAGAATGGCTTTCTCGTCCCGGAAAAGTGGCCTCGTCCCTGCCACATCTTCAGGGTTTTCAATCGTTCTTTAATCGCTTTCCCTGAGCCGTTAACTGAACTGTGATCCACTTTGTCTTACTTTTACATTTTTCTCCTTATTATGCATGACTTCTATGATTGATATAGGTGCCGTGGTGGTGCAACTTATAAAATGTTTCACCGTATTTTTCATGCAAAAGTATACATATCAATAAATTTCTATTCAGTTCTATTCTTTAAGGGGCAAAGAGGTATGAAGATGCTCTTTGGATTTTACGTTCTTAAAAAGCATGTGCACAAAAATAATCAGCTGCACTGTGTCAATGATGTCGATGGATTCGTCGAACTGCAGTGAGAAGCGCACAGTCCTCCAAATCTTGCTATAGTTGCTGAAAGACATCTTCGGACGAAGATTCCATTTGTCTTTCTACCGTGGAAGCACCAAGTGATAAGCTTTGGATTGTCATTACTATTTTCTTCTTTGTTCTCTTAAGTGTGGTGGCACAAGTGGTCACTTCAGTGGTTATGCTTTGTTTCATGGGTCCCCTGCTCTTGCAGAGAGCTGAATAGTTAATATCTTTCTGTTGGTGTAATGTAGTGGTTCCAACCATATTCCTTTCTCTTCATTTCCATTGCCAAAACTTACTTTACTCTACAATGATAGTCCATTTGAATCCAGAAGACTCTTACACAAAGAAGTCAACATTAACTTCAGCTGGGTCTTCACAGGGAGTCGTGCAGTTTTGTGCCATAGATGTGGGAAAACTGAAAGCTGTAATCAAATCAGCACATTTGATGCCTACAGTAGCTTTTGGGAACAATTTATTTGGATATTGGTTTATTGTATGGGACCTTGCCAGATCAAAAATGGGGAAAAAAGTACATCTTTACTGTTATGACCACTTGGCTCCCAGAGGCCAATCCCTTGAGTTAAATCCCTGCAAAGTTAGTGGTATAGAGGTTTACACTTGTTATGGATCAAATATCCAGTTTGATGCCGAAGGTTTTTCAGAACATTGGGTTGTTTGGGTATAACACACTTAAAGTCTTCAGCCTGCAACTCAAAGACCCAGGGGACTTTAGAATAATACAATCAAACCTTCAAAAGCTGATCAGGACATACTGTTATGGACATCTTCGTGATTGAGGCAAATTCTGGAATTTCAAATGTTTTGTTTTTCTGAATTAATTTGTAGGTATGAGATAAGAAGTCCTCTGAGACTAATATTCTGTATAAAATGCTGGTTACGCCACAACTTGACTATTGTGCACAGTTTTAGGCATCACTTTAGCAGAAGTAAATGATCGCATTTGAGAGAGTGCAGACGAGATTGACCAGGATAATGTATGGGCTGGGAGTTTTGAGCTATGAGGAATGATTGAATCTGCTGGTGTTGTTTTCCTTGGAGCAACAAGGGTTGAGAGGTGCCTTGATAAAGTTACATAAGAATATGAGGGGTATAGACAGAATAGATAGAAAGGCACCTTTTCTGACAGCAGAGGGGTAATAACTGGGTGCCATAAATTTAAGGAAAGTGTCAGAAGGCCAAGAGGAGAGTTGATGAGAATGCTTTTCACTCAGTGGTTGTGAAAATCTAGGAATTCACAATCTGAAAGGATGTTGAGTCAGAAACTCTTGTAATCATAGAATCCCTACAGTGTGGAAACAGGCCCTTCGACCCAACAAGTCCACACTGACCCTCGGAGCATCCCACCCAGACCCATCTCCCTATAACCCACCTAATCTACACATCTCTGAACACTACAGGCCAACCCACCTAGCCTGCACATCTTTGGACTGTGGGAGGAAACCAGAGCACCCGGAGGAAACCCACGCAGACACGGGGAGAATGTGTAAACTGCACAGAAGCAGTCACTCAAGGGTGGAATCAAACCCGGTCCCTGGTGTTGCGAGGCAGCAGTGCTAACCACTGAGCCACCGTGCCACCCAGTAAAGAATACGTCTGAACAGGGACATGAACCTTGGACCCTCAGATTAAAAATATGATGCTGTACCAGCTGAACTACTCGGGCTAATGTGTCACAGGATCAGACAAGATATCCAGCAAGACCTATCTTATGACCATTTTATGCTATCTTTTATGCTTTTCACATGTGGCTTGGCAGGATTCTCGCTTGGCAATAACATGTTGGTAATTGAGCGAGTTTATTGTTTGTTAAATGCCTCATTGATGGTACAATTTGCCTTACTAACAGTCAGCCTTCTACTTCAGCAAACTCACCAAACAAGCAAGATGTTGAGAAAACTTGACATGGAAACCAAAACAGGTACCTGGCAGATTCAGCTCATCTCTCGCTCCAAGCATTCTCCATGTTATGTTTAAATCAAATTGCAGCTTAGGACATGATCCAGTGATACCTGCAGTGTGCACCCTTTTGTCCCTGGAGATTGGCATCTGCCAACTTCTCATGACCATTATGGACCTCTTGGATCACTGGCACTGCACTCTGGAAACACAATCTCAAATTGGAGAGTGCACAAACAATCGGCATTGAAAGTCTGCAGAAGGAGAATAATGGACATGGACAGGGAGCCAGCTCATGACTGGAGCGGGTTACATCTCAGGGCTGCTCTCATAGCACTCACTCCTAGAGCGCCTTACCTACCTGTTGGGAGGCAGCTTTAATGATGCTTCCTTTCAGGCCTCAGTACTCTTGTCCTTAGAGCTCCGGGAGGTGGTTTCTGGGGAAA
>NW_025975405.1:0-7953 GCF_021869965.1 Rhincodon typus
ATGAAGGGTCCTGACCTGAAACGTCAACTTTCCTGCTCCTCTGATGCTGCCTGGCCTGCTGTGTTCATCCAGCTCCACACTGCGTTATCTCTGACTCCAGCATCTGCAGTTCTTACTATCTCTGGGTCTCTGGAGACCCAGACAGGATGGACTCAATGTCCTGCTCCTGTGCTGGATTTTCTATCGGGCAACACTGAAGCAGCATATCACAGAGTGGTGATGGAGAATGAGGAGCTGAATGGAATCAAAAAGACAACTCAGATCTTTCAGGAAGTGGAGGCTTGAAAGCTGTCCCACAAACTTGGAAATTGGTTCATAAAATGTTCAGAAAGCAGAAGTGGAACTAGGATAAGGCTCCGTTTGTCTTATATGAAACGGATATTACTTCCTGCTCAGTGGGAAACCTTGCGAGAGCAGCCTTTAGCTGTGTCAGTGGGTAATGTCTATGTGCATGTTAATTCAAGAGGGAGCAGGGTCACTCAGACAGAAAACTCTGATTCTTCGGTTCACAAAATATCTGATGGCGGTGCAGTGGTATTATCACTGGACAGCAATCCAGAGACTCAGGCTAATGCCCAGGCATTACGGGTTCAAATCCCACCACAGGAGATGGTGGAATTTAAATTCAATTCATAACATCTGGAATTAAGATGCTGACCACGAAACTACCATCAATTATGATAGAAACCTACCTGATTCGCTCAGGTAATCTGTCCCTCTTTGCCTTGGCTGGCCTGTGTGTGACCCCCAACCACACAGCAATTTGGTCAATTCCTACTTGGCCTCTGAAATGGCTAAACAATGCACTCGGATCAAGGGGCAATAAGGGACGTGCAGCAAGTTCTGCACTTGCCAGCAATGCCCACACCCTATGACCACGGGATCTAGGAGCCCACCATGTCTGCTCTGCCATTTGATCATGGCCGATAGGTTTCTCAACCCCATTCGCCTGCCTTCTCCCCGTAACCCTGGATCCTCTTACTATTGAGAATCTATCTCTGTCATAAATACGCTCAACGACTTGGCCTCCACAGCCCCCTGTAGTAATGTATTCCACAAATTCACCACCTTCCAGCTGAAGAAATTCCTCCTCATCTCAGTTCTAAAGGGTGTTAGTTCTGTATGGTTGAGAAAATGGGGGAACAAGTATCCAAACAGATCAGGAATGTTTTCCACAAAAAGAAAACAGGAGGCTAAAGGGTGATCTTAATTAGAAATCTTTACATTCTGAAAGCTTTTGATCGGGAATACTTAGAAAAGGTGTCTCCGCATGTATCCGAATCGGGGGTCACAAACACAAGCTATTCTGTAATAAATGAAAAAGGAAATTCAAAACAAAGTACAAAAGAAAGAGTACAAGTGTGAGAAGAGAGAGAGTATGTCAGGAAGGGAACAAGTGGGAAGGAATGAGGAGAGAGCACGAAGGGGCTGGAGCATGATAGAGTGTAAAGAGGCATATAAGGAAGACAGAGTGAGAGAAAACTCAAAAGGAACAGAAAAGAGAGCCTGCAAAAGACAGTAAACAAGGGTGAGTGAGAGAGAAAGAGCAAATACGTACGAGAGTGTGAGAGAGACAAAACAAAGAAATTCACACATCCTGACAGAGTGAAGAAGCATGAGTGGGGAGAGAGAGTATAAAAGAATTCAAAAGAGATCCTGCAGGGGGGAGCGTTGTTAGCATTCCTGCTGGTGGTAATCGTGATGTAGTGATTGGAATGAGTATGAGATCCTTGACTGGGATTATTAACCTGAGCCAATCAGGGAGCCCTGGCTGACAGATTCTAGGGACTGGCTCTAAGCTAGCTGGGTCATGTGTATGTGTAAATAAAGGGCATCTTGGTGATGGAATACCAGCTTCAGTGCAGTTGTTTCAAGTGTCAACTCAGGTTGCAGGGTGAGACCTGGTTTGATTGACCCTAAGTTTCACTTTTGCTATTTGTTTACAGTGGCAGTCAATCACTGAACATGTTCACAAGAGATTGTTAATGTACTTTTAACACAAGAACAAAAAAGTTCATTGCAATAAAAAGGATAAAACAGTAACATTTTACACTTGACAAGAACTAGTTGAAATGGACTTTTATAAACATCAGAAATAAAGTTTCAACTCTTTTACCTTCCACATTAACCTTACAGATACTCAACCCTCAGTGAAGGATCACCTGTTTCTAACTTAAAGTTCCTTGTTCAGTGGGCAACGCTGTAATTGGTTTCTTTTCAGCAAATGGTCTGCATTCCCTCAGTGCTATCTTCCTTAGTTAGTGTCTCTTCCTGTGATGCTTAAACAAACTGCTGACACAGTTCACTTATTTCTGAACACGGGTTCCTTAAATTCCTCCTGACAGCCTTCGGTTTCTGGAGCTTTTCTCTTACTGGGAGTGAGAGAGGGAGAGAGAGACACAAGGGCGAGAGAGACGGGCAAGGACGAGAGAGAGAGAGGCGAGGACAAGAGAGAAAGAAAGAAAAGAGAAAGAGAGAAAATGAAGAAAACAAAGAGAGAGAAAGGAGAATGAGAGAAAGAGAGATGAGAACAAGAAAGAGATGAGAATGAGAGAGAGAGAGAGAGCGCGAGCGCGAGAGAGAGAGGGAGAGTTAAAGAGAGAGAGAGACCAATGTTGAAAGAGAGAGAAAGGAAAAGAAGAGGAAGAGGGAGAATAAAAGAAATACAGAGAAGAGAGAAAAAAGATAGACAGAGAGAGAGAGAGAAAAAAAGAAAGAAGAAGAGACAAAACAAACTAACTCACCTCTCCGTTTGCCTGATACATTTCGATTAGTTCCTTTCGGTGTCTGCTTTGTAAATTCACCACATTCTGGGGATTGGGAGATAGGCTGAAAAGTAAACAACAACAAAATGAAAATCCCTGAAATCATTGGTGCAACTGTTCCAAAAGTCATACTGGAATCAAAACATTAACTCCGTTTCACTCTCCACAGATGGGGAGGCAATGGCTCAGTGGTATTATCACTGAACTGTTAATCCAGAGACCCAGATAACGTTCTGGGAACCTGAGTTCAAATCCCGCCATGGCAGATGGTGGAATTTGAATTAAATAAATATCCAGAATTAAGAATCTAATGATAACCACAAATCCATTGTCCATTGTCAGGAAAAACCCATCTGGTTCATTAATATCCTTTGGGGAAGGAAACTGCCATCCTTACCTGGTCTGGCCTACATGTGACTCCAGACCCACAGCAAAATGGTTGACTCTTAAACCTCTGGGCAATTAGGGATGGGGAAATAAATGTTGCCTTGCCAATGACACCCTCATCCGAATAAATGAATAAAGGAAAAAAAAGATGCTGTAAGACTTAGAGTTTCTCCAGCAATCTATATATTCATTTCAGATTTCCACCATCTGTAGTATTTTGCTTTACTGAATGGTGAGGGAGCCCGAATCTGTACTTTAACACCCATCTTCTTGTCAAACTTTATCTTAGCAACCTCCTCTCCACCTCTGTTTAATGTCCCACACCCTCAGATTTAGGTAATCGTGATTAAACCTCCCCTTGAACCTTCTCTGCTCCGAAGAGAACAATCCCAACTTCACCAGTGTCCTCGCATTTGCTGAAGGACCTCAGGCCTGGTAGCTTTCCAGGAAATCATGAGAACACAATAAGAACATAAGAACTAGGAGCAGGAGTAGGCCATTTGGCCCCTCGAGCCTGCCCTGCCATTTAATAAGATCATGGCTGATCTTTTTGAGACTCAGCTCCACTTACCCACCCACTCACCATAACCCTTAATTCCTTTACTGTTCAAAAATTTATCTAGCCTTGCCTTAAAAACATTCAGCGAGGTAGCTTCAACCGCTTCACTGGGCAGGGAATTCCACAGATTCACAACCGTTTGGGTGAAGAAGTTCCTCCTGACCTCAGTCCTACATCTGCTTCCCTTTATTTTGAGGCAATGCCCCCTAGTCCTAGTTTCACCTGCTAGCGGAAACAACATCCCTGCCTCCACCTTATCTATTCCCTTCATAATCTTATATGTTTCTATAAAATCTCCTGTGCATCTTCTCCAAGGGCTCAGAATCATACAGTACAGAAGAGGCCATTCAGCCCATGGAGTCCATACCATCAAACTACCTTCACTAGTCTACTTTCCATTGCAGCCCATAGCCTTGAACGTTTTGACATTTAACCTGTTCATCCAATTATTTTTAAATGTCGTGAGGTTTCCCATCTCAACTACCCTCCCAGGCACTGCATTCCAGACCCCCACCATGCTCTGGGTGAAAAAAAGAAATGAAATTAATTCCCTCTTAAACCTCCTGCCTTTCACTTTAAAAAAGTGTCCCTCTCACCTGGTTATTGACCCTTCAGGGGGAACAATAAAGGGAACAGTGCTTTTTCCCAACTCCGTCTATGCCCCAAAGAATCTTATACAACTCTACCAGGCACCCCCCAAGCTTCTCTGCTCTAAAGAAAACAACCCGAGCCTCTATGCATCGCTGAAATGCTCCATCCCAGGCAGCACTGTGGTAAATCTCCTCTGCACCCCTTCCATATGCAAACACATCCTTTCCATAGTGAGGAGACCAGAACTGCACACTATACTCCAGCTGCGGCCTAACCAAAGTCCTATACAGCTCCAACATCACCTCCCTGCTCTTATAATCTAGGCCTTAACTCACAAACATAGAACATTACAGCGCAGTACAGGCCCTTCGGCCCTCGAAGTTGCGCCGACCTGTGAAACCAATCTGAAGCCCATCTAACCTAAACTATTCCATTATCATCCATATGTTTATCCAATGACCATTTAAATGCCCTTAAAGTGGGCGAGTCTACTATTTTTGCAGGCAAGTGACCCATGTGCTTTCTAAACTCCCCTATTAACCTGCCTTTTCACCTTCAGGGATCTGTGTACAAACTCCCCAAGATCCCTCTGTCACGCTGAGCCTCCTAGTGCCCTATCATTCATCGAGTTCTCCCTTGCCTTGTTCCTTCTTCCAAAGTGCATCACCTCATATTTATCAGGGTTAAATCCCATCTGACCAATCCATTCATATCCTCCTGTGACCTAACACCTTCCTCCTCACTATCAACCATCCAGACAATCTTTGTCATCCGCAAACTTAACTAGCATCCTCCCACATTCTCATTGACATTGTTTATGAACGTCACAAATAATAAAGGGGCCCAGCACTGAGCCCTGTGGTACACCACTGGACCCTGGGCTCCAGTCACACAAACAGCCTTCTACCACCACCCTCTGTCTCCTGTCACTAAACCTTGATATCCTTCCTATAGTGTGATGCCTCTAGAACTAAGGTGGGGATGGAAGATATTTATAATCTGTTCAGATGTGTTATAACACACCTCTGGAGCAGGTGGGACTTGAACCCAGTCTTCTAGCTCAGAGGTAAGGACACTAGCACTGTACTTCAAGAGATCTCTAAGTTGGATATAGGAAGGTAAGGTACAGATGGAGGGGAGATGGTGACCTTGAGGCACTGCCTGGAATAATAATGTAGCATCCTGGATTAATGTTCTGGGTAGAAGAACGAGGGCAGCAGAGATATGGGAACACCGCCCCCTGCAAGTACCCCTCCAAGGCATTCACCATCCTGACTTGGAAATATATCGCTGTTCCTTCAGTGTCACTGGGTCAAAATTCTGGAATCCCCTCCTTAAGGGCCTTGTGGGTCAACCTACAGCACATGGACTGCAGCAGTTCAAGAAGGCAGCTTACCACCACCTTCTCAAGGGGCAATTAGGGACAGGCAATAAATGCTGGACAAGTTTGTGATGCCCACAGCCCAAAAAAATTTTTCAAAAACATGGAATTGAATCCCAGCAGGACAACCGGCAGCCATACATAAATATGAAGCTAGTCTAGCCATTGCGGAGTGGTGTAATGGGAGCATGTTGGACCTATAACCCAGAGATGGGTTGGATCAAAGCTGTCCTTTGCCATTTACATTCCCATTAACCCTATAAAGGGCTGTTTTTTAGGACCCACAATTACATCTGATCTTGTTTGTTCGACATGGTCATCTGAGAGGGCTCTTGTGTTGCCGTAGTAGTGCCCCTACCTCTAAGCCAGGAGGCCTAGATTGACATCCCATCTGCTGCAAAGGTGAGTCATAACATCCCTGATTGGAAAACGTCTTGAAAGCTGGTCTCAGTGATGCTGACCACGAACCTATCATCGTGACATCAGACTTACAGCAATGTGGGTAACTCTGAAATGGGCCTAGCAAGAGTAAAATCCTATGAAAGAATGTATTTTAAGAAATATAATTGGATGGTGAAACAGGATGGATGGGATGAGTTGAGTCGTCCTGTTCCTAAATCCCTAAATCTCCAGAACGTTGTGCCATTCCATATGGGAAGAAGGACAGTGGAAGCTGGTATGGAGATGGTACCATCACGAAGCAAACTCAAAACGTCAGTGATAGTAGGAACTGCAGATGCTGGAGAATCCGAGACAACAAGGTGCAGGGCTGGATGAACACAGCAGGCCAAGCAGCATCATAGGAGCAGAGAGGCTGACGTTTCGGGCCTAGACCCTTCATCAGAAAAGGGGGAGGGGAAGGGGGTTTTGAAATAAATAGGGAGAGAGTGGGAGGCCCTGGACCATCTCTAACACCTCTCTCCCCTTCCTGGACCTCTCTGTCTCCATATCGGGCAACCACCTCGAAACCGATATTCATTTCAAGCCCACCGACTCCCACAGCTACCTAGAATACTCCTCCTCCCACCCACCTTCCTGCAAAAATGCTATCCCCTATTCCCAATTCCTTCGCCTCCATCGCATCTGCTCCCAGGATGAGGCATTCCACTCCCGTACATCTCAGTTGTCCTCGTTTTTCAAGGACCGTAACTTCCCCTCCTCGGTGGTCGAGAACGCCCTCAACCGTGTCTCCCACATCTCCCGCACCTCATCCCTCACACCCCGTCCACGCAATAAAAACCAAAAAAGAATCCCCCTCGTCCTCACGTACCACCCCACCAACCTCCGGATCCAACGCATCATCCTCCGACACTTCCGCCATCTGCAATCCGACCCCACCACCAAAGACATCTTTCCCTCCCCACCTTTATCTGCTTTCCGGAGGGACAACTCTCTCCGTGACTCCCTTGTCTGCTCCACACTCCCCTCCAGCTCCACCACACCCGGCACTTTTCCCTGCAACCGCAGGAAGTGCTACACCTGCCCCCATACCTCCTCCCTCACCCCCATCCCAGGCCCCAAGAAGACTTTCCACATCAAGCAGATGTTCACCTGCACATCTGCCAATGTGGTATACTGCATCCGCTGTACCCGGTGTGGCTTCCTCTACATCGGGGAAACCAAGCGGAGACTCGGGGACCGCTTTGCAGAACACCTACGCTCGGTTCGCAACAAACAACTGCACCTCCCAGTCGCGAACCATTTCAACTCCCCCTCCCATTCCTCAGACGACATGTCCATCCTGGGCCTCCTGCAGTGCCACAACGATGCCACCCGAAGGTTGCAGGAACAGCAACTCATATTCCGCTTGGGAACCCTGCAGCCCAATGGTATCAATGTGGATTTCACAAGTTTCAAAATCTCCCCTCCCCCTACCGCATCCCAAAACCAGCCCAGCTCGTCCCTGCCTCCCTAACCTGTTCTTCCTCCCACCTATCCCCTCCTCCCACCCCAAGCCGCACCTCCATCTCCTACCGACCAACCTCATCCCGCCCCCTTGACCTGTCCGTCCTCCCTGGACTGACCTATCCCCTTCCTAACTCCCTACCTACACTCACCTTTCCTGGCTCCATCCCCGCCTCTTCGACCTGTTTGTTTCCTCTCCACCTATCCTCTCCTCTATCCCTCTTCTATCCGCCTCCCACTCTCTCCCTATTTATTTCAAAACCCCCTTCCCCTCCCCCTTTTCTGATGAAGGGTCTAGGCCCGAAACGTCAGCCTCTCTGCTCCTATGATGCTGCTTGGCCTGCTGTGTTCATCCAGCCCTGCAC
>NW_025975406.1:0-7952 GCF_021869965.1 Rhincodon typus
CGGCGCAACATCGAGGGCCGAAGGGCCTGTACTGCGCTGTAATGTTCCATGTTCTATGTTCTAAGTCTAAAGGGAACAAAAGTAAGAATGAAATTTTAGCAACAGATGAGCTGAAACAGGGAGAGGATCTAACATGTTGAAGAAGAAAAAGACAGTCTCCGAGAAGGTATGAATGTGAGGTCGGACACAGATCTCAGGGTCCGATGTAACACCCAACATTAAGACAGATTGACTTAATTTTGGACTATTGCCAGGAGTAGGGATTGGGTTACTCATTAGGGAACAAACTTCACAATGGGGACCAAAAACGGTGACTTACAGCCTTACCATTACTCAAGTAGAGGAAACTATTTCCTTTCTAGTAATGGATATCAGATAAGGAATCTGATTATTTAACAAATGTGGAGAAGTCACAGAGTTAGAGTGGGAGTCATCGGCATGCATGTGACCTGGTCCTGAGGTGTATCATAACATCCCTTAATAGGTTAATGAAACTATCTACGTGTGAAAACAAATGCCGTGCTTCTGAAAGATGTCACCATGAGATGGCATGTGGAGAAAAATAGGAAAGGGCCAAGGATTGATCCTTGGATAGGTGGGGTTGGAAGGGGGAATGGGGATCAGCACAGATAATGATGTGAGAACAGGAAGAGACATCACTGCAGGGCACTTATTAGACTGATAAGAACGGAACTACGTGAGAACTCCAGCTCGGCTTGACAAAAGTGGCGAGGTGTCTGAAGGGATGGTCTCGTCAACTGTATCAAAGGTCGCAGGCATGCAGAGAAGTACAAGGGGAGAAATTTGTCAGTTCAATCAGATGTGATTTATAACTTTCACAACAGCCATTTGGTACAGTGGAAGAAACAAAAGCCAGATTGGCGGGATTCAGAAATAGAGTTCTTTGAAAGACAGGAATTGATTTAGGAGATAAAAGGAGGTTTTGTGAACTGAAGCTGTTTTATATGTAAAGGCAACAATTGTATATTAACCTGAATGGGTGAACATTTGACAGAGTGCACTAAACACCACGCACTGTGATGATGGCACATAGACTTGGAGAGAGTAAAGGAGGAGCTGTATGAGACAGACTTTGAGGCGAGTGTACTGCTAACAGCGTCTGTGGAAATATAAATCATTATCATGAAATATGTAAATAGTTGCAATAAAGCAATAAACACCTATGATTTTTAAACAAGACTCTTTGAGTTAGATCACATAGATGGTGATCTTCATCCATGTTTTACTACTTCAGACTTGAAGGAAACAACACACATAACATAGTGAGCAATGACATGCTGGCACTGGTGGGTCCCTGTTAGAACAAGGAGCAATAATGACCAGCTTACTTCTAAGTAGTGCCAATTAAGAGGTTAGATTTCAGACCTTCAAGGAAAGCCAGAAAAAAACGTGCTGTTGATCCACAAAGCTTCAAGACAAATAGAGACAGCATGTTGATGATGTCAGCATACCCCATAAACCTCATGCCCGCACTCAACACAGATGAACACTTAAGAGAATGGAACAGGATACATTTCAAACCTGAAAGAAGATGCACAGAGAAACAAGAAAGCTCCAGCTCCAAGACAGAGGTACAAGCACACCTTGAGGTGGTGCTTATGGAAGCGATCCAGAGTCCAAGTTCAGCCAGTGAGCAATCATCAAGAGTTGTGTGACTCAACACCAACTATGCCTTATGCAAAAGGGAAAACCTTAAATGGTGCAGTAAATCAGTCTGAAAGAACAGTAATTTAGAATCACATTACAGCTGTATTTGAGTGTTGTGGCCAAAGTGCATGCACCATGAAGAAGGGATGGAAAAACAGAACTAAAGAGGGCCATGAGAGAAAACTCTCATATTTCACGATTTTAGAGTTTGGGAAATTGCTAATCAAGCCACTTAAATTGGATAAGTGTTGGACAATTTAAAGTGCAAATTCTGGTCTAATACAAAAATGCTTCGGGGAAACTTCCATTACTGTTGCAATGCATGGCGAATCTCCAGTACAACAGCGAAGTGTGGGATAACACCATTACTACAGAATAAACAATCACGTGTGGAAGTTATGGCATCAGAAGTCGTATTGTCATGAAAATTTGATTTCAGAGGTCGGTCAAACAAAACACTAAGTTGAACATCCTGGAGAAAGCAGTTCTGGAAGGATAGAAAATTTTCCAAACTGGGTGTTAAGAAAGAATCTGAACAGTACAATTCCTTACACAATTTGAAGTATGGCAGATGATGATTATGCTCACCAAGGGGTTAAATGAGACATCAGAAAAAATTGAAGAGGTACCGAAAGTCTTTGAAAGTCTTTATTTAAACCTCAGAACTAATAAAATTCTTGTAATGGCAAAATGCAATACAAGAGTACAACATTCAGGTAAATCCACAGACAATTTAATCAATGATCAGTATAGGGTAGTGAAGAGATGCAACAGTGGGGACTTAAAATCAGAATTCATGAGAACCTGAACTGTTGTAGCCATTTCTGAAGAGTCTTTGTCAGACTTATTACAGTCTAAAGAAGATCCAAGTCCAGAGAAAGTCACTTAGATGGTGAATCAAGCAGAGTTCTGGAAGCAAACAGAGTGATCCTAAGAGGAAAAGATAAAACTTGGCACAGGAGGTCTAGGTTATGCATTTCTGAAAGTACAAAGCCACAGAAAACACACCAGCTAAAATAGTGGAACACTCAGCAGATGCTAAATATTGCCAATGTTGTGGAGCAAAGAAACTTCATAGGTATGAACAGCAGCCAGCTTTAATAAAAACAAATGCTTTTATTGCAAGAAATTAGGTCATTTTCAGAAAATATGCTAAAAGAGAAGATAGCCGCAAAAAAAAGGACGAAATAATTAACACAAAAAAGATAAATGAAGTAGAAAAGTTTCCAGTAGAAAGTAAGCCCAAATTTGTTCCAAGGGAAATTAATTATCTAGACCAAAGATTTCAGCATGCAGATGTTTGGGTCAATGGGTATCACTCAAATTTCAAGTTAGACATGAGAGCAAGTGTCAGAGTTGAAAGTAATTTAACTACATGGTCCAGGGGCATTGCACTTAATGTTAAAGGTATGCTACAAGCAACTGTCCAGCATAAGGAACACCAAATACTAGAAAATCTTTATGTACTTATTGTGTGCCATTCTGGTCATCACACAAAACGATGGACGTAGAGGCCTTGTAGAGGGTGCAAAAGAGGTTTACCAGGATATTGCCTGGATTGAAATACATTTGCAAGAAGGAGAGGTTGAACAAACCTGGATTGCTTTTGCTCGAGCGTTGAAGGCTGATGGACGACTTGATAGAAGTATATAAAATTATGAGAAGGATGGATAGGGTGAATAGTTGGAGTATTTTTCCCAGGGTGAAAATGTCAAATGCTAGGCTTCAGGTGAGAGAGGA
The DNA here is from genome assembly GCF_021869965.1 of Rhincodon typus. Taxonomy (NCBI): domain Eukaryota; kingdom Metazoa; phylum Chordata; class Chondrichthyes; order Orectolobiformes; family Rhincodontidae; genus Rhincodon; species Rhincodon typus. The sequence continues at coordinate 3,409 of NW_025975406.1, forward strand.
AAAGTTTAAAAGAGATGTGCAAGGGAAGTTATTTTACACAGAGGATGATAGGTGCCTCAACCATTCTGCCAGGAGAGGTGGTGGAAGCATTGTTTAAGAGGCATGTAGATAGACACGTGAACAGGCAGGGATTATAGGGATATGAACCATGTGCAGGTAGATGGGATTAATTTAGAATGGCATAGTGTTTGGCACAGACATAGTGGCCCAAAGGGCCTGTTCCTGTGCTGTACTGTTCCGTGTTCACAATTATTTTTTTCCTTCCTGAATTGAAGACAAAGATTGATCGTCATCTCATTCAAAAGGTGTAACAGGTTAATCAACAAACTAAGGCATTCCTTTGAAAAGGAATATTCTAGTCTGAGGTTGTAGACTTGCTTGCCGAGCCGGTGTGTTTGATTGCAGACGATTTGTCACCTTGCTAGATAACATCGTCAGTGCGCCTCTGGTGAAGCGTTGGTGTTCTGCTTGTTATTTATATGCCTCGGTTTGTTGGGGTGTTTGGTATTACTTCTGACTCTGTTTCTCAATGATTTGTATATCAGGACCAGTTCAATGTGTTTGTTGACAGAGTTCCAGTTGGAATGCCAGGCCTCCAGGAATTCCCTGGCATGTCTCTGTTTGGCTTGTGCTATTAAGGATGTGTTGACCCGGTCGAATTTGTGTTCTTCTTTATCAATGTGTATTGAGACCAGTGAGAATTGGTCGTGTCTATCAATTCTCTACCAATTTTTGTTTTTGTTTTTGATTTCCAGCATCCACAGGTTCTTTAGTGCTTTATTTCTCATTTGAAAGAGTATTTTTAAAGTTATCAGTTGGAATTGCTTCTATCCCGTATATTTTCCAATAAATGATATTAGACATCTTACAGGGCCTTTGCGGAATCATATATCACATGTTTATATCATATATCACATGTTTGATATTTGATCCATAGACAAATAGCAGGACCAGAGACTACCTACTGTAGTTAAACATTTGCAAGAGAAGACCCCACTTCACGACAAATGTAAATTCTCCAAAGAATCCATTCATTTTTGTAACTGTTGTAACTGTACCAGCCTCCACCACTTCCTGTGGTAGTTCATTTCCATACACGCACCACCCTCTGCATGAAAAAGTTGCCCCTTAGGTCCTTTTAAATCTTTCCGTTCTCACCTTAAACCTGTGCCCTCTAGTTTTGGACTGCCCATCCTAGGGAAAAAGTCCTTGACTATTTTCCCTTACATGCCCCTCAATTTTATAAACTTCTATTTGGCCACTCCTCAGCCTCCGGTGCTCCAGTTAAAATAGCCCCAGCCTATCCAGCCTCTCCCTATAGCTGAAACACTCCAAGCCTGGCATCATCCTTGTAAATCTTTCCTGAACCCTTTGCAAGTTTAACAACATCTTTCCTATAGCAGGGAGACCAGAATTGAATGCAGTATTCCAAAAGTGGCCAAACCAATGTCCTGTACAGCCGCAACATGACCTCCCAACTCCTATACTCAATGCACTGACCACTAAAAGCAGCCATATCAAATATCTTCTTCACTATTGTGTCTACTTGCAACTCCGTTTTCAAGGATCTATGAACCTGCACTCCAAGGTCTCTTTGATCAGCAACTCTTCCCAGGATTTTACCATTAAGTGTGTAAGACCTGCCCTTATTTGCCTTTGCAAAATGCAGCAGCTCACATTTATCTAGATGAAACTCCACTTCCCACTGCTTGGCCCATCAGCCCGTCTGATTAAGGTCCCATTGTACACTGAGGTTAACTTCTTTGCTGTTTACAACAACACCAATTTTGGTGTCATCTGCAAACTTCCTAACCATGCCTGCTATGTTCATGTACAAATCATTTATATAAATGATGAAAAGCAGTACACCCTGGACTGATCCTTGCAGCACACCGCTGGTCACAGGCCTCCAGTCTGAAAAGCAACCTTCCACCACCACACTCTGTCTCCTACCTTCAAGCCAATTTTGAATAAAACTATGGTGTTATTCATCCCTATGTAAGAAGGAAAGGAATGCTACATAAAGAGGATATTTTATAAGTTGGTTTCTAAGGCCATTTTACTGTAAGCTGTCCAAGTGTTGGTAATATATCACAAAATAATTCACAGTATTGATTAGAAATATTAGTTGGAATTTTCTGCTCCCTTGAGTGGCCTAGGCAATGGTAAGAAAATTGTGAAAATATGGCAAAAAGTAGAAAAATCAGATTCTCAACATCAAGAAAACACTTTCTAATTACAACATGTACCAGCAGCTTACATAGTAACCACAGTACACATGCTTTAACCAGTCATCCATGTGTGAAATCCAAAGGGAACCACTCAATAAAATTAAGGGGGAATATCATCAATAACATCAGTCAGTGAAGGCACTCGAAAAATATATCGCACTGTATTAAATTTACAGCATAGTTTAATTAATAAAATATTAGGGTTGAGCAATCAATGCTGGCAAATTGCAAATTCTACAAAACTATTTTTTTAAACATTCAACCACCTTAAGTTTGAGGACTGAAAGGCATGGTAATAGTATCATTGGACTAGTAATTCAAAGGCCTAGACTAATGCTCTGGGGTCATGAGTTCAAATCCCACTCTGGAAGCTAATGGAATTTAAATTCAATTAATTAATTCTGGAATATAAAGTTATCCTCAGTATTGGTGACCGTGAAATCATTATCAGTTATTGTAAAAAGCTAATTTAGTTCACTAATGTTCTTTAGGGAAGAAAATCTGCCATCATAACCCGATCTGGCCTGCATGGGGCTCCAGATTTAGAGCAATTTTATTAATTCCTAACTGAGCACTAAAATAACCTGGGATGCCATTGTAGGGTCACTTATGTATAAACAATGAATGTTGGCCTTGCCAGTGATATGCACATTCCATTAAAAAGTGTTTTAGAAAGTAGGTGAATTCGTAAGAAAATTCTTAGGAACAATAATCAGGGATAAAAAAATCAGTAGGGACTTGGAGAAGTTTGAGTTCACTAAGGAGAGCCAACACAGATTTTTAAAAGGCAAACAGTCAAGTACTAAGCTAATTCAAATTTTCATGAAGTACCACAAAAAATTGATGAAGTGAAAGGATTGAATGTTGCTTACATGGATTGTAAGAACACCTCTGATAAAGTTCCTCGTAAAAAGCTGGTTAATAAAATTAAAGCTCGTGGAGTAGAAGGGTCAGTTTAAACTTAGACAAAGAAAATGGGTTAAATACAGCGAGTTAAGATAAATGGTTATTTTTCAGACTACAGTAGGCTAGACAGTGGCGTCTGCTAAGATTCATTAGCTGAAAGTGAGGATGATATCAATTAACATGGGTTGACACACAGGGCAGACAAAAGGCTGATGGATTTTGAGGCATTTTAACAGTACAATATAGACTCATTGGTGCTGTCCTCAAGAGAGTGCAGCGACCCTCCCATTGACCAATCTCACTTGATGCCTCTTTCTCTCAACATCTCTCCCACTGGCCAGCTCTCCCACTCACCACTTCCCTCTTCTGCATCCTCAAGGTGAACAGAAGCTCAGGAGTTGACCAGGGGCAGATAGGAAGCAATTTACAAGCGAGAGCACTTTTGAGTTGGCAAATGCAGGAGGGTGCTCCAAAATAGTGCCACTCAAGTCATGTGATCTTAGGTCACACCATGGTGCGCAGGGATATGGGAAGAAGACAGAAGATTGACACTAGGCAGTAGAACTGGTGCAAGCACAAATGACCTCTTTCTGCACCAGAGCAATTCTGTGATTCTGCTGCAAAATAACTTTATTGAAAATCCACAATGTTAAATGCAAACACTGACCTCATTAAAAGCACAACATTGAAATTGAAATCATGTAAAATGAATCTGCTGAAAGCAGCTGGGACTTACTGTATGATCGCAGGGAAATTCCGTTCAACCTGTATAAAGTTTTGGTCAGGCAACAAGTTGAGTATTGTGTCCAGTACTGCTCATCACAGTTTAGGAGGGATATGAGCATCCTGGAGTGGATGCAGAGAATACCTGAATACCTAATCAGAGGGGTGTTAGTCTTTAAAAGTGGATAAATTGTCATACCAGAATATAATGTATCCTTGGCTGTTAAGGGAAGCCAGAAATGAAATATGGAAGCTTTCATTATCATTTTTCAATTCTCTCCAGCTACAAATGTGGTACTGGATGTAAAGTTAAAGGTCAACAAATGCTTTTTTGACTGGAAGGTTGTTTCCAATGAGTCCACAGTGCTCATGCTATATATCAATGATTTGGACTTAAATATAGGAGGTAAGATTATGGATTTTTGCAGATGATGCAAAGGTTAGCCGTGTGTTTGATAGCGAGGGAGAAATTTGTATACTGCAAGAATATATCAATGCACTGATCAGATGGGTGGAACAATGACAAATTGAATTCCATATGGAGAAGTGTGAAGTAATGTATTTGGGGAGGGTCAACAAGGCAAGTGCCACACAATAAGTGGTCAGATATGAGAAGTGTGGAGGCACAATGAGACCTTGGAACATGTCCAGCCACGTTCAGATATCTATGAACATGTTCCAAGG
>NW_025975407.1:0-7952 GCF_021869965.1 Rhincodon typus
ATGATGCTGCTTGGCCTGCTGTGTTCATCCAGCTCTACACCTGGTTATCTCAGATTCTCCAGCATGTGCAGTTCCTACTAACCTGGAATGTTAACCCTGTTTTTCTCACAACAGATGCTACTTCATCTGGTCAGTATTTCTAGCATTTTCTAGTTACATCTCACTGAATGAAGTGCAACTGGGGCTTGTGCTGTGTAATTACTGGCCCCAAGAGACCGATTTTATATTTATGGAACATCAGATTTCTGCAAAATGATTTTTAAAAAATGAAACAAAGGGCTGCGGATACCGGGAGATCCGAAGCAAAAATGGAAATTGCTGGAGTGAAACTCGGCAGGTCAGGCATCTCTGTGAAGAAAACAGAATTAACAGACCCCACCGGACTCGAAACATTAATTATTTTCTCTCCAGAGATGCTGCCAGACCTGCCGAGTTTCTCTCCAGCAATTTGTGTCTTTAATTAAAAAGTGATTTTATCTAATCTACATAGATGTTGTCAAACACACACAGAAAAGAGTAATAATCAAGGAAATCATAGCCTATTTTTGTTCAATTATACACTCGGTTATTGACATATTTACATTACCAATTTGTTTTTGTCAATGAAAAGTAAAGTAATGTAGACAGAATTGGCCAAATTGTGCTATCTAAAGCCTTTTCTGTTTAAATGATGCCTACAACATTAGAGAAGGACAAATTTCAGAATCAAGCACAGTGTACTATTAAAATACCATGGAACCTAGATGCAGATCTACTGAACTTAAATCTTGAAACAAACAAAAGCTTTTCAAAACAGACCTTTCCCTGTAATAGGGAACAGTATAATGGCAATGTAAATCTATATGTACATATATAAATGGTGATATTAATTCACAATGTAAAAACATTGCTGCTATGAGAATATATACGAAAGGTTGTTTTCATTGAGCTGTGGTTTGGGGAAAAGCAGTCATAGGAATTAACTGTTAGGAGAGGAAAAGCATGGGAGCTCTCATCACAATCAGTTCAAACAACTAAGCGGTTAAAAGCATCATTCTAAGTTTCATCCAAAAGGAAGGAATGATACAAAGATGCTGTGTTTTTAATTAGTTAGACAGAGAGCTCTTTGTGCTTTCAGGATCCTATGGAATGAACAGGTTTATAGAAGTCAACTTCACAATCCTCATTAAATTCACAAATGAGAGTTTTAGATGGAAGGCTACCGTGCATTATTCTGTTTAATCAGTTTGGATGTTTAAGATTAATGTTTCGTCAACAATAAATGAGGTGCATTCTTGACATATCACTAACTTACTTGTTAAAGGATTTGAAAGTTGAAGACAATTAAAAGCAGATTGAAAGCGAACTTGGCATTCCTAGGTCACTAAATAAACTTGATAATAAAAAGATAACTTGAAATCTATATTGTTTGAGACAATAACTGGGTTGTGTTGATGCGGGCCATTCTTCATTAGCAACCCATCACCTTAGGGCTGGAAGTATTGCAGATTTAGATGACATTGTTCCAACAATCAGAAATCATACTGCTGGCCCCGGCAACGTGCCCGATTACAAATAAATCTCTGATTAAGTTTGCTTTCAAACAATCACAAAGCAAATTAACTTTAAAATACTGTTAAATTTTAATGTTTGAAGACAGCTTGTTCAATTTATGATTCATTGTCACATTGCAAAATGTGTAGAAAAGTTTTTTTTAAATAAACAAACAACAATACCCAGTCGTGCCGAGTGATGTGGTTCAACTTTAAAAATTAATTGCTTGACCAATACCTATACATCATTCAATGGATGAGCCTTCTGCATTTTACAAGCACATACAAAGTTTCAATAACTATTGCACGATGACTGCACAGGTCAGCAGGTCATAACAAAGATAGTATCAATTCTGTCTAAACAGCAAATCCACGATTACCTCACCTTTCGAACCATAGTCATATTGGGTTGTTTTGTCCATAACTTAGTGTGAATATCATAGGCCTCCATTGATAGCAGCTCCTTTTCACCATCTTCACCTCCCAATACATAAAGAACTCCATCTATTGCCACTATTCCAAAATTGTGCCTTGCCTGAAAATGCATATGTATTTAATGTTTAAAACCGAATAATTAATTTAGCACTATCTTTTGCATGCAAGGTCAGAATGAGAAAGTGATTTTAAAAATTGCACAAGAAAAGGAAGTATGCTGAACTTTATTAAACGACTTCTTTGCTATACACTACTGCATTAGAAGTGCTATTTACATGTAAGTTGTTCTAGAACAAAAATCCAAACATTAAAATGATAAACACTTTGAAATGATTTTGAAGAGTATGAATGGCGGGGTAGGAAACATCAACAGGTGAAGCTTTCCTGCAGGCTGGATTGCTGTTCATGTCATAGCTGACGTCAAGCAAATAATATAGGAATTGCAATTGGCAAGGATGTTTGATCAGTACAGGTTGACAGTTTTATGAGCGAGAGTTTGGAAAATGGCTTTTGTTCTTTCCAACTTGAAATTTAGCCAAGTATCTTCTAGAAATTCTCTTCTGCTTGTGGTCTAACATGTGGCCTTTCTTTAATAGTCTATTCAGTCACATTTGGGCCTGGCTTTCACGAGTGCAGCCAATGATGGTGCTGTTGCCTTAGGGCAAACAAATCTTACAGTGGGATTCTCTAACAACCATTAAAGATATGCTTTTGCAATTTGATGGACAGGATGTTCTCTCAGAAAGTAATGGTGAATCCATGACATTTTTTACAACAAGACTATAGAGGCTGGATTGTTAAGTATATTCAAAGCTCAGACAGATTTTTATATAAGAAAGGGAACAAGGAATAGGCAAGAAAGTGGAGTCGAGAACGATCAGATCAGCCATGATCTCACGGAATGGTGGAGCAGACTTGATAGACTGATTGGCCTACTTCTGTGCCTATATTTCACGGTCTTACTGATTGTTATTAAGCTCGTGCCACACCAGAGACTTAAGGTGTGAATAAAGCGGAAATTCCAGGATGGGAAGTGTTTTGCATTTCTAAATTTTATATACTGGGACACTCCGTGATCCTTACCTGCCTACAACTAGTATAAGTACAGAATGCAAATTTTTTGTAACTTCGCCAAGACAACCATTTCATTTTCCCTTTATCCAACCAACTATTCTGCTCTTTTTCACAATGGCTGGCAGGAATGTGGGAGATACTTTGCTACAAAAACTTTAAGACATACACCCATTGTAAACAACTTTCCAACTGCGGAGGCCAATATGCTTGTGGTAGCACTGACTCCACAAACTCAATATACTGTCCAGAATGAAGAGAGACGTGTGGACATAAGAGGAAGCAGGGTTTCAAGAACAAATGGGTATGGCTGAATAAAGATCTGGATATTATGGATCTGGAGATTGGAAATGATTACAATGGAAAGGGTAGGAAGTCAAAGGTCATGTTGAAGAGTCCTGCTCAACTGGAATAAGGGTCTGAGGTATAGTCCAACAGGTTTATTTAAAATCACAAGCTTTCGGAGTGCTGTTCCTTTGTCAAGTGAAGACTCTACTTATACAACCTGACTGTGAATCAGTCTGTTTGATTGGCAAAGATAGTGCAGTGGTTGAAACAGCTAGCGAAGAGATGCAAGATGATGGCATCAGATTCTATGTCGGAGTAACTCTATGTCAACAGATGATACTACCAAGGCCCAGCTATTATACGGGAAAGAGAAGGGGACATTTGGGATTTGGGTTGAGAGTTTGAGAGTTTAGGGTGGGAAAAGATACTCTGGTTACGTTGGGCTCACAACAATCTCACTGATGTGTTTGTAGGAAATCTTTTGGTAGGAGGATGATGTGGCTGACGGCATCAATGGGTGATAAAAGTCAAAGACTGTACACCAGTCAAGGAGGTGCAACACACTATGATCACAGTCACACAAATGTTCTTGGTTCGAGTTGTTTTTTGTCAATTTGGGGTGAGCAATTGAAACTTATTAACCGACAACAGTAACTGTTGATTCTGAATAAAGAAATGCAGATCTTTAACACTGCAAGGCTTGCCAAATTTACTGCAGGCGTTTCTTTTTTAAAAACTATTTCACAAAATTGGTACAGCTGAAATACAGTAACTTTTAATTGAATTAAAATAAACCAATATTAAATGTATCTCAGTGAATAACGAGCCTAGACAATTTTGAAGAATGTTCAGAATGCAGACACTTACCTCATTCATTGGAGGAATGGGACTCCAGCAGTTAGTATCAGAGTCATATTTCTCGCCCGAACTTAAAGTGTCTTTGTCTGAACCCTGTCCACCCAACACAAAGAGGAAGCCCTCTACAGGGAAGGAGAAAAACAATATTGTTTTTCTGAATTCTTTCCTTTTTTTGAAATAGCATTGTCTTAGCATTCATTTTTTATTATAATAAATTTATAAGTCAGCGAGACTTGGAATTGAACAGTTCAAGCCTTCAGAATGCTGCTTGAATATTCCTTGCACAAAGTAGGAAGATATACTTGAACTGCAAGAAAACTACACAGAAAACATCATTAAAAAAAAGGAACAAGAGTATGCCATTTGGCCAATCAAGCTTGCTCTACCATTCAATAAGGTTACATCTTTTCTGATTGTGGCCTTACTCCTCTTTGCTGTCCTTATAATCCTTGCCTCAAATATCTAACCAGTCTTGAAAATATTCAATGACCAATTCACCACTGCTCTCTGGGGAAGAGAATTCCACAGAGCAACTGGGAAAAAAAATGTTTCTCATCTTCATCTTAAATGGGAGTCTCCTTATTTTAAAACTCTCTCCTAATTCTAGGCTCTCCCACGAGGGCAAACTTCTTCAAGCTCCCTCGTATCTTATGTTCAATAAGGTCACTTCTCATTCTTCTAAACTCAAATGTGTACAAGCCAAACATTCTTGACTTTTCCTCACAAGACTACTCCTTCAACCCCCTAGAATCAGAGTGAATTTTCTCTGAACTGCTTCCAAGGCAATTAAATCTCCAGGATTTAAGGAGACTAAAACTCCACATAGTATCCAGAATTGTCTAAGACCTTGTACAGCAGTAGCAAGGACTTCTCTCCTTTAAACTTTATTCACTTTGCAATAAAAGGCCAGCATTCCAGTTACCTTCCTAATTACTTGTCATAGCTGCATGCTAGCTTTTGTGATTTATGTACCAAGACACCTAGATCGTTCTGTAGCATATGCTTTTGCAGTCACTCTATTTAAATATTCTGCTTTCTTTTTAACATGCCAAAATGGTAATGTCTCGTTTTCCTACATTATATTTTATCTGCCATTTTTCCCAAATAACTTGTATCCCTTTGCAAATTCTCCCATATTTTCTTAATTTATTATCCTACTCTTGTGTCATCAGCAAATATAGTCACCATGTCCTTCATCCATACCATTAATACAGACTGTAAAGAGTGGAGGCACCAGTACAGATCCCTGTAACACTTCACTAATTGCACAATTTGCCTACCTGAAAACGACTCATTCTCTGTTTCCTGTTAGCCGGCCCAATCCTTTAACCATGCAAATCCAACACCATTTTAACAAATGCCTTTAGAAATCCAAAGGCACTTCTACTGGTTCCAATACAGGAAATACAGGCATTTTTCATACATCCTCAAAGAATTCTAATGCATTAGTCAAACACTCTTTCCTTTTCAGAAAACCATGCTGGGACTCGCAGCTTATCTTAGCATTTTCTAAAAGTCTCGCTGTTAAGTTGTTGCTTCCTTTGGAGGCATGAATTATATACCAGGTAGACAAATGCTATACGAGACCAGGAACACTTTATTTACAATGCTCACAACGCCACAGCTGGTTCAAGACTTGACCTAAGCGCTGCCCTCCAGGTCACCTGACTAGCTCTCTTAAAGGAGAAGCACCCTCAACTACATTTATAACACACCTCCCTCTCTATTCTAAAATTCCTATTAATAAACATATAGACAAGTATAACTATTATAAGCATTCTAGCTACCATATATACACATCAGGAAAATATACAAACAAAAACACAGGAAAAGAAAATGACCCTTCCGTAGTTACACTGACGTGATCAGTCTCTCAGGGGATGGAGATTTCGAGAAGACTCCCCGTCTCAGGAACTTTTTCTAGCGTAGTCCCCCAGGCTTCAGGAAGCTCCAGTTGCTCCGGAGGTACATCCCTGTCCGATTGGTTGTTGTAGCCCTGTGTCACTGCTGTTGTCTTTTCCCCGGGTATTGCCAACACTGGTTCCGAGACCCCTAGCTCCATCTGGACTGGCTTGGTATTCTGAGGGTCCTCCCCTCGTGGGTTAGGTGCAGCGACTAGCTGGTCTGCATGACTCCTCCAGACCAGTTCATCCCTATTCTGTACGATGTATGACAAATGGTCCTGTTTCAGCCACCAGCACTGGGATCCAAATTTCCCCAGACATATAATTCTGGGCCAATACAGTCTCCCCTCTTTGGAATATCCTCAACCTCAAGTTTCCCACCCTTCTAGCCATCTACCCTCCCTGATTTCACTCTACCACCTCTCTGGCCTCACTCGGCTACAGCTAGTTAATCATGGTTCTCAGCTGGCAGTTGTACATTAAGGACGCTGGCCAGTACTGGCTTGTCATGTGGGGCATGTTCCTGTACATACTGAGGAACTTACTGAGTTGCTACCTTAGCAACCCTCCCCCTTGTGAAAGGCCTGCTTCAAGGTTTGTACAATTCTCCGCACCCAGCCGTTTTTCAGAGCGAAATGGAACCAATCTCACGTGTCTAGGTCTGTGATTTTCCAGGTATCCTTTGAAAATTCTTGAGCCACAAACCATCATCACTCATGACTTGTTCAGGGTTCCCAATCCTAGCAAGTATTTTATCCAGTCGGTCTATTGCAGTTTCCACTGTTACCGACTTCATGACCAGCAACTCAAGCCATTTGGAGTAGGCGTCCATGACCACTAGCAGCATCTGTCCCTCTACCGCTCTCAAAATTGATGTGATGTGAATTCGCTGCCATGGTGCTGGAGGTCATTCCCTTAGGGGAAGGGGTGTTAACGGTAGTGCCTTTCTTCCTAATGCTCAGGATTCGCATGATCCCGCTTTTCCCTCAATCTGGAAGTTTCAACCTCCAAAAATGGGTCCTGGCTATCTCCTTCATTCACACCATGCTGGGATGCCCGTGTCCAGCACTCTTCCTGTCAACAGGGGAGGAATACAACTCTCATTCCCCACATTAAACACCCAGCCAATCCAAACAACTCCCAGCTCCTGGACATTTAAGGGTGTATTTCTGGGTGATTTCATGACTGGTTTTCCCTCTCAGGACTAAGCCCACCACTCAGTTCAAAACCGAGTCATTCCAAGTAGAATTCTGCACCTGATCTGCTGACACTGGCACCTTGCCATCCTGCAAAAAAGTACATTGTTTTCAGGTTCGAATCGGGAAAATCTTCATTCATCAGCAGTGGCAGCTTTGACAGGGCATGTGCATTGCCATATTTCTCCATCTGTTGATATTTGATCACATATGAGTAGGCAGACAGAGCCAGTGCCCACCTCTGTAGGCATGTTGCCGCCATTGTCGGTATCCCCATATATGGGCCGAAAATGGAAGTTAGATGTCGGTGGTTGGTCAGTAGCACAAAATGCCTGCTGTATAGGAAATGGGTGAACTCCTTAACGTGGAACATGATGCTCAATCCTCCTTTTTCAACTGGAGTATACTTCTCCTCCATCTCCGTTAGTGACTTTGATGTAAATGTGATGAGCCTTTCCTATCCACTTGGTAAAATGTGTGAAAGTACAATGTCAACCATATAAGGCAAGGTGTCACATGCTAACTGTCGTGGTAATTTTGGGTCAAAATGTGTTAACACTTACTAAGATAACAAGGTGTAGAGCTGGATGAACACAGCAGGCCAAGCAGCATCAGAGGAGCAGGAAGGCTGACGTTTCAGGCCTAGACCCTTCATCAGAAACGTCAGC
>NW_025975408.1:0-7952 GCF_021869965.1 Rhincodon typus
ACACAGACTCTCTCTCTCTCTCTCACACACAGACTCTCTCTCTCTCAAACACAGACAGAATCTCTCTCTCTCAAACACAGTGTCTCTCTCTCTCACACACACACAGTGTCTCTCTCTCTCACACACACACACACACAGTGTCTCTCTCTCTCACTCACACAGTGTCTCTCTCTCTCTCTCACACACACACACACACACACACACAGTGTCTCTCTCTCTCACTCACACAGTGTCTCTCTCTCTCTCTCACACACACACACACACACAGTGTCTCTCTCTCTCTCACTCACACAGTGTCTCTCTCTCTCTCTCTCACACACACAGTGTCTCTCTCTCTCACTCACACAGTGTCTCTGTCTCTCTCACACACACATGCATGCAGTGTCTCTTGCTGACTCACTCACTCTCTCTGTTGCACACACACACGAATGTATGGGGTGAATATGTATTTGCAGATACATTCTTTTTTTCAAAAAGTACACTATTTATAGACCGTTAGTCAATGTTTCCTTTTCCTACTTTAGAAATAAAACCTGTCTGACTCCAAACCAAAACACAAACAGATTCTAAACAAGGCCTCACACCTAACATGCATTGTCTGACTTAAAACGTCACCTCTTCTTTACACTGATATAACCTTTAGTTCCCTCAGGACAGTACTTGAAAGGTATTCAGAGGTTTTACATATACATAATAATCGATTAAAACCTTCTAACTGATTGAAGATTTAACAGCATTTTTGGTTTGTTTAGTACGTCCTCATCAATGGTGTGACTCTTTGATCTTTTACTTATAAATTATTTGTCTGGTACTGCCTCTCTCACTAACACCTGAAGAAGGTGTAAGGCTCCGAAAGCTTGTGTTTTCAAATAAACCTGTTGTCATGTGATTTCTGATCTTGAGAATGAATACAGACTGGTCCAACTTGCAAAGGTGCATTCGGACACCTCTTGCAGAGATCACCAATTTGAAACTGACTGTTTTCATAATTTATGATAACATCTATGTCTGTTAACCGAACAAAGGGTATATTTGCTTTCGAAGAGATGCAATATGCATTTATTAGATTGATTCCTGGGATGACAGGACTGACCGATGAGAGGTTGAGTAAAATGGGAGTCAGTCTTCTTGGAAATTTGGAAAAAAATAAAAATCAACCTCATTGTCACGTAAGAACTTTTTTGTTTGAACGAGGGCTTGGTAGGGAGGACACTGAAATGCTCTTTCTCTGGCTCCAGAGCTGAAAAAGAGGGGTCACAGTCTCACTATAAAGGGTTGGCCATTTAAGACCAACAGGATGAGATATCTCTTCACTCAGGCAGTGGTGAATATTTTTGAGTTCTAATTCCAGCTATGTGTATATTACTAGTTAGATTGATGGATGGGCACTAATGGAGTCAGAGGACATTGGGATCAAGTGGAAAAGTGGAGTTGGCGTGGTCAGCCTGATCTTATAGAATAGTGGATCAGGGCTGATTGGTTTAGTGGTCTTCTCTGCCTAATTTTATTTTATCTTAAATGTTCTTACTGCCAGCCAGAAAGCATTTATTGCAACGAAGTATCTCAAACGAATAAACTCCTTGAAATGTGCCAGCTTGTATGCCTTAAACGTCCATCCCGATTTCTGGTTCACCAGCACGATTTTAAACATGAGAGCTAATACTTGAGAATGCTACTTACAAGATGGAACTGTGATCTTCATTTCAGAGACACTTGTTGTAGATGTAAATATGCTTTTCAACACAATATAAATTGTCAGATATTTTTATGCTGAAGATATCCCTTTTGATATTCCTCTGACCTCGTTAAAGCCTCATCAAAGCCATGAAAGGACAGAAGAAGGATACTTTAATTACCAATTCAGCGTGCAAACAAAACAATAATGTGGGATTGCAGCATTTCACTTGTACTGGACTGTATAGTTGCAAGAATAAATATGCAAACAATGATCACATATGCTGAATTTGCTGCATGCACTCTCATTAGCTGGATTCAGAGATCATACAGCTCAAGCTATATGCTGAGGATTATTTGGAAGCCAGTGAAGTACAAAGTTACTATCGCCAGCACAGTTATTGGTGATAAACTGAATGTATAGTCACCTCAGGTATATTGCATTCCAGTGTATTTTGCACACATGGTCAACCTCCCTTTTCTTAATTCTTTGTTCTCGGCACAAGAAAGCTTTTGCATGGTGATTACATTACAATATTTCAGTAAAATCATTACAGTTAACAGTTAGACTTGCTGCTAAAACCAGCCTAAAATCTTTGTGAAAGGGTTCTCTTCCACCAAATAACCTATCTCTGGAAAATTAAAGCATATTTAATTTTTCTTCTTAAACAGTTCTAACGTTTTTTTTTAACCTACGCACCAAGCAGTGAAAATTCCTATCAACGGATGACAGCTTTTTTGCTTCATAATTTGCAGTTTCTAATAAAACCGCAATAACCCATGGGCTTGTAACACACAATTTCTGAGAAAGCAATTTCTTCATTCGGCTGTTAAATATGGAGATAAAGAGAGGTCCTCTGAACTTCATTAAAATAATATCTTTTACCCCCCTGAAACAATACACTGTTATGAAAAGACAGAAAGTCTAAGTCAACTCTTATGAACCTTTTGTCACTGTAACGGTGAGACATTCTCTGTTTTCCGAATTCTGAACCTGACCACACATCTCAATGTAGTTGACTACACAATCCTCTTCCAATGCCGGTCCTTTTATCTGGCTAGGAGGGGTTTCACAAACTTATCCAGTCATGGTCACATCATTAGGTGCAACAGTTTGCATTCCCACCACATCATCTGTGGAGCTTCTCAAGGATCCATCCGGCAGTCCCCAGTTCTCCTATTTCTCCGTTACAGGCTTCCTCAACAACAGAACCAGTGTTGACTTTGTCACTTCTTGTGCTTAGAATTCAGATGTCAAAATGTAGCAACAAGATAGGCAGGTTAGGAGATGACATGTGAGGGTTCTCTGAGTTATGAATACACTCAAAAGATGGAATATGCAAATTCAGAATGAGACAAAGGAAATACTGGACTGCCAGCCTCATCAAGATGGGATCGACAGAAAATGAGGAAGCCATGTTGAGACAGCGCCTCCCCCCTGCCGACCCCCAATCCATTTCTCCCATAAGGAGACTTTCCCAGGGTTAAGTTCACATGAGTATGAGTGCTCCCAGAGGTGGGCAGCCAATTAAGATGGCGAAGGCCCAAACTCAGGCAGATGTTGTGGCATCACTCGAAATTTCCCACCACTGGAACAGTGCCAACTCTCACTGGAGAGGCCTTCTTGCAGTTGAACGTGAATGCTATTAGATCTAGGAGGTTCTGTATCCCAATAATGGGACAGTGTGAATGAAAGAATGGCCACATCTGACCCCACAGATGGCTTTCTCCTCCATCCCTGGGATCTCGTGGAAGTCTTCAGTACACCTACTCTGTGGTGGCCAGTGAGAACAGCTGCAGGTTAAGACACCCTCATGACCCCTAACCTGTTACATTCCCTCCACGTTTCCAGTTGGAGTTGCTGGGGCGCCAGAGACACTGGCTCTCGGATTGGACCTGCAGCATCAGAAGCCCCCTGTGCTCCTTAATATAAGGCCAAGCACAAGAATGGTGCATTAGGAAGCAGTGTCCAAGAAGATTCAACTTTCGGGTCACATTGCAAGTGCCAACTCCTACAACGCGCAGTGAAAAACAGTTCAGTAAGTGTACCTTTGGCCTTTTATGGATGCCACAACATAGCAGATGCTGCACAGCTTAAGAACAGAGGAACTCAGAATAAGAGTACAAGTTCATAAAAGGCCCTTGCAGCCAGCCACATTAAGGACAACTGCCATCTGTGGAAGACCACAAACTGTTTAAGCAAGATCTCTTGCCTTAACCAAGACATGGGACTCTTGCCACCTCTCAGCCACAAAAAGGTTGGAGGTCTCATTGTTATATTTCATTATCCTCACAACAATACTGATAGTTCCACTGTGCCACATCGAATAAAGTCGTACAGTGCCTCAGTAATATATCTGTGCACCTGCTTCTTTTCTGGAAGAAAGCAAATTTAAAAAAAAAATGCATGTGATTTTCAACAGAATATAACTGCTGTGTTCCCATTTTCAGGAATTAAATAGTAGGATTTCAAGTCAGTTCCACACAGCTACTGTCATCTGATTTAATTCTGTTGAGAATTCAAGTGTACCTTATCAAAGCGATTCTGGATGTGACTGGGCTTTTAAAACTAGGAAATTCTGATTTTCAGAGAGATAACGTGAGCATGGCAGGGCAATTTAGGATCAGTCGCATAAAAAATAGAGTCAACTCCTTTCCTTGTAAGGAATGACAATGGTTTTAACTTCCACTTCTTTACAAAACTGCCTCGTTGCAGAAGACAGTGAAACAATTTGATGCACACTGATCCTGGGAGATTACTAAAATGCAGCTGCTTAAGACATTGTTGTCACAAAGTACACTGAAGACTTACTCAAGGAATTTGTCGAGGAGGATCAATATGTGAAAAAGAGTGAATTTAATACAAATACCAAATGTGACACAATATAACAAAAATCCTATGATATCCCTTTCTGGTACATTAAAAGCACTATATTAATATGGGCTTTTGCTGTAATGTAAAAAACAAGTCCCAGGTGCCTCACAGGAGTAATATAAAGCACAATTTGACACAGAGTAACACAAGGTGATATTAGCATAGGTGACCAAAAAGAGACAGAATTTAAGGAGCATCTTACAAGAAGAAAGAGGTCTAGAGAGACAGACGTTTGGGAATTGAATTTCTGAGCTTAGGCCTCAACAGCTGAAAGCACAACCACCCACGGTAGAGCAATATAAACTGATGAGGCTAGAGAGCCTTGAATTAGAGGAGGACAGAGATCGCAAACGAGGTTGTAAGGCTAAGAAGATAACAGCACCAGGGAGAGGTCAGGCATGGAGGGGTTTGAAAATGAGCAATGAGAATTTTTAAATTGAGAGATTAGAGGATCACAAAGGCAAGTTATTTCAAGTAATTCTCTGGCTATAGCTAGGAAGATATGAACAGAACCAATTGATATTAATGGAGAAGGATAGTGCAGCCAGTAGGTCAAAGGCTGCAGAGAGAGGTTACGAAGGATAAGGAGGGATAGTTTATCTTCCTCACAGGCATAGAGTTTAATCTGTGGCTTTGATTAGTGTCATTTTGGTACAGCAGTAGGCAGAAACATAGTTGGACAGATTCAAATGTGGAACTTTGGGAAAGATTGGCAACAATTTAGTAGGTGAAGTGTATTAGTAAACTTTGAAAAGAAGAGAGCAGTTGGTTATCAGGCTCTCAAAGTCAAGGGTTTTTTTTTGAGGAAAGGAATAATGACGACAGCTTTGAAAGAGAAAAGGACAGTACCTGAAGAGGGAGAACTGTTAGCAAAAGCAACTAACACAGCAACCAAGAAAGGAAACGAGGAATTAGTAGTTGTGTGGGAATAGGATACAGAGAGCAGGAATTAAATCTCAGGGACAAGATGAGCTCAGAAAAAGCAGGAGGCTATGTATAGGATGGGCTGAACGGCTAAATTTATTGATGATGTTCGACAGCTGCATGACCTTGAAGGAGTCCTGTGAACATTCCTGTATGTGTTGAACATGGCACTATCAACATGTTTTTCTGCAGTTGTTTTTCTGTGGCCTGCTGTTTGTTACATTGTATACGAGAGAGAGAGAGAGTGAGAGCGATCCAAGATCCAAGTCACTGGACTTCACCTCAGACCAGGATTGCAAACGGGCCCAGGAACAACCTCAGCCTCCAGACCAGCCATCAATCGAGGGGTCCCCGACAGGCAAAAGGGTGTGAGGCTTATTGTTTTCTCTCCCTCTCATTTTCATTCCTTTTACTTATTTAATAAATGTTCCTTTCTTTTTCATCTTCTGTTATTACTCAATAATTGTTCTTATTTTAAGCAATTTGCTATTGTCGAGTCTTCTCTTAACTACGTTTAACCAAATTAGAAAAGAACTGTTTGAATATACTCTGTGATCCAAGACAGAGTAAAAAAAAGGACAGAAGCTGGACAAAGATGATTGTTCAGGTTTTGGAGAGGAGCTTTAGAGAAAACAAAGTTTGTACCATGAAGTCACTCAACAGCACCCTGTTCCAAGACTAAAATTGCAATCGAATCCCTGATGCAGTGTAGAACCCGAATTAAAATATTTCAACAATGATCAGACCTGTTTCTGGCAGGAGAGCTGGCTAATCTATTTCAAGGCTTGTCTCAGGAAGTAGTGAGAAGGCATTTTTCGAAAATTTTCATCTGCCAACCATCTAATTCGAATGGAAAAGATAGGCAGCAGAAAATTCACCTCAGAGTCTGAACCTGAAGGATAATAACCTAATCCACTTGAGACAATCAGCTGGAAGTGATGGAATCAATTATCTGGTTGTCTCTTTCAATCAGTTTGCTTACAAAGTTATATCCTAGCAACCGTTAGCACCTAATCTATATCAATGAAATTAACACTGAGTGTGCTTTGGCACTATCGCTGCGAAATCCTGTCCGAATCCTTCTAATTAAGGTTTTCAAATACAACTCAAGTTGAACCAATTTCCAGCCACTCTTGCATATAAACATGTGCATTGGGAACAGAAATAGACCACTTTTCTTCTTCTGGTCATTTATATACAGATTGTACCAAGTCAGATGGTGCACCCAACTTGGAACTACATTCATGGTTAGATAATCCATTCGGAAACAAGACGTCCCAATCTAAAACAGGATTCCCAGCCATCGTCGACTGTGCTATGGGGAACATCATTAAATTAAAAGCCCTATAATCATGTGTATTATTAATGCTAGCACCGGTGAGATTTCTAACACTTGAAAAGATTCACATGGGAGCACTTGCTGCGAGTAGCTTGGAAAGCTCTTGTGGTGCACTGGTTGTGTCACTATCTCTGAGCCAGGAGGCCCAGATGCAAGTCCCATCTACTCCAAAGGTGTGTCATAAAATTTCTGAACGGAATGGTTACAGAATTTAAGAAAAATAGAAGGGGTCATAGTTCCTGTTCCTGTCCCCTTGGAGAGGTAAAAAAAAAACCCAGCACCCTTGAAGCTTTGAGAGAGAGATGGGGACTGAGAGGTTAGGAGTATCTCAATGCCCCCGTCTAATTCCATTTTAATTTAGAACCCTCCCCCATGTTTGTTGCAATTGCACTGCCCCAGCGGGTGGTGATTGACAATTGCTCTTTTAATTTGTAACGCAAGTGATGGGGTGACAGTAAAAATAAACATCCAGAGGGGTGTAACAGCATCTCTGAACAGAAAAGAAATAAGGTGCACTGCCCTTCTTGTAAGTCGTTAATTTAATCTATAACATGGCGAGTCTGGCACTGGTTCTTTAACCAAGAAAAGATTGCCCTCAAACTACATTTTAAATCAATCCCTCCCTCTCTTTCTACCTTTGCCTACTTTTCTTATTGTTGCACTCTGTAATTTGTCAATTTAACCAGTGACATGGGTGATTTCATAGCGGTTTATCAAAAATAAGAAAGAATGCGCAAACAACAGGCTGCCAGGCAAACGCAACAAGTAAACCCACCACCTGAGCGGGTCTTGCTGCAGATTTCTAACTCAGTGTTTCTGCTAAACCTTCAGTTTAGCTTGAATGCCATGGTGTGATTTAAAAAGAACGTAAAACCTCTTAATAAACATACATTACCAGGGCATTGTAAAATATTCCATGAAAGCTGCTCCCTCATTCAACAATGGAAAACATTCAGGTCTGATCCTATTTTGCCAGCAATTCATATATTGTGACATGCCTGAGGATCAACCAATGCAACACTCTGAGATAACAAGGTGTAGAGCTGGAAGAACACAGCAGGCCAAGCAGCATCAGAGGAGCAGGAAGGCTGACGTTTCGGGCCTAGACCCTTCTTCAGAAAATGAAGGTTTCTGAAGAAG
>NW_025975409.1:0-7951 GCF_021869965.1 Rhincodon typus
CAAGTTTCAAAATCTCCCCTCCCCCCACCGCATCCCAAAACCAGTCCAACTCGTCCCTGCCTCCCTAACCTGTTCTTCCTCCCACCTATCCCCTCCTCCCACCTCAAGCCGCACCTCCATCTCCTACCGACCAACCTCATCCCGCCCCCTTGACCTGTCCGTCCTCCCTGGACTGACCTATCCCCTTCCTAACTCCCTACCTACACTCACCTTTCCTGGCCCCATCCCCGCCTCTTCGACCTGTTTGTTTCCTCTCCACCTATCCTCTCCTCTATCCCTCTTCTATCCGCCTCCCACTCTCTCCCTATTTATTTCAAAACCCCCTTCCCCTCCCCCTTTTCTGATGAAGGGTCGAGGCCCGAAACGTCAGCCTCTCTGCTCCTATGATGCTGCTTGGCCTGCTGTGTTCATCCAGCCCTGCACCTTGTTGTCTTGGATGGATTTTGATTTTGCTTTTCAGATGTGGCAAGGCAGCATCGAGATCTCCTGAATCTGTCTGCAGCCTTTGTCCTATTTTACTGATATCAACGTACTAAGTGGCTCAATTATGAGGCATGCTTTGGCAGATTCAGATGGAGGGAGAGAGAGAAAGAAAGAGGTTGAGAGGAAGAGAGAGGGATGTCGACAGAGAGAGAAAGAAAGAGAGAGGGTTCGGCGAGAGGGAGATCGGCCACAGAGAGTGAGAGGTCAATGGGAGGTTAGGGAGAATGAAGGGTGGAGGGAGAGGGAAGGCGTGGGCAGATGGATGAATCAACAGATGGATGGATGGATAGCTGGGTAGGTGGATGGTAGATGGATGGACAGACAGACAAATGGATGAATGGACAGACGGAGGGAAGGCTGGATGGAAGGATGGTTGGATGGACGGATGGTTATTGTGAATGTGTGGTGTGAGAGTAGTCGCAGCCACATTTGGACAAAAAGGGCTGTCAGGAGATGGGGCTAGAAACTGCAGATGGAACTCAAGTACATGTCCCCCTTTTGCGCAGTAGGGAATTGTTATGTCTTAAAGGGTTCCAAAAGATTCCTGATTAAAGGTTAAAGGATTGAGATTGTAGTGTTATGTCCCTTTAAGGAGCTATCAGTGGTCATTAGATAGGCTATGAAATTTTTATTTGCAGTCAGATTGTAAAAGGCTTTGAGTGAATTTACCTCTCAGTTTTAAGTACAGCTGTATAAAGTCAACTGAGAAAAAAAGAATCGAGATAAATGACACAATCCTTAAAATTCTGTACTGTTTCGTGTTTAGTCTAAGGGAAGTATTTTAGATAAACGGTTAACTTCAGAACTTTTGTGATTGAATTGTCAAGTTTGGAATTTCATTTTCTGGCCAGAATGAACTTCCAAATATTATTTTAGCTTATGGCTGAATTTTTAACTCTGGATAATAAGATTTGCTCATGTTAAATGTGCACTGGAGTGAAATGGCTATTTAAAGAAAAATAAAGAAAATTGGAATTTTGAAACATTGGAAGCGCAATTTTCTTTGAACTAAACTGTTTAAAGATATGTTCTGAAATCTGAGAAAGCTGATTTCAAAGAGTTGGAAACGTAAAATCCGTTAGGGCATCTAGGGCTTTTTCTTTGTTCTAAAATCTACAACACATGACTTTTATCTCCGTACAGAAGGAAGAGCTGTTGAAAACATAATTATATCTAAGACTTTTGCCCTGCCCCTTTTAAATCAGCAGAACTGAAGAATTCTGAGAATTTACAATGTTCAATATGTTGTAAGTTTCAGGTTTTTGAATTGCCAGAGATGTTTGGATTAATAAACCTATTCATCACGAAAACCACCACCAGTCGTCTCTGTCTAATGAGAGAGCAGCCCAATGGTCTAGTAGGACTGTGGTGCATTTCCCTTTTATCTTCCTCAAGCAGGATGGACGGATTTTGACTTTTGTGTTTCGGATATGGCAAGGCAGCTTCGAGATCTCCTGAATCTGTCTGCAGCCTCTGTGGTGATACTATGGCTTTAAGAGGTGCATTTTGTCCCTTTTTGAAAGTAGGCTTTAAATCAGAGCCCGTATTGAAAGCCCGTAAAGTAAACAACTTGTGAGGTCTTGGGATTTTTTTAAAATTTGAAACAATAAAAGCAACATGATTGGGTGGGGCAAACTCTTCCTGAACAAGGATTTTTTTGTTTTAAATTTAGTTTTTCAGTAGAAGTTGCTGGACTCTTGAAGCTGGACGTGAAAGTTGTTTTTCCCTCTCTCGGTTACAGCTAAAAGCTGAGGGTTCCCTTCCTGCTGCTGCAGTTGCACAAGACACAATCTATTTTATTGAATTTGCCTTTGTCAACGGTGTGTCTATGGAATGTTCCTATATTAGAGCAGTTACTGTTTAGTAGTAAAATGATCCATCATTCTGTTAAGTTTTTCCAGTAGAGTTAAGTTACTCCAATTCGTTCTTTCTTTTGTTGTATTTTAACCAAAGTGTATAAATGAAGTGTGCTTTGCTTCAAATCTGGAAGTTTGACCAATTGAATTGCATCCAGAACACAATGCAGGCCACTTGCCTTTAAAGTCAGAATAAGTTAGGGTCGAGGCAGTCCCCTTAATATATTTTGAGGGGGTTGGTCTGGTCCATGGCACTTCCAATGTCACTGTGCAGCGATGAACTGCAAACACCTTGCCCTTTGAAAACGAATCAGCCTTAACCCACCCAAGCCATTTGTTAATGATGTGTCCAAGAACAGGAGAACTGCTGTGAAAACTCTAAATATATTGAGTGTCAGGCATTTCAAACCACCAGCCTGCACCCGTGAGAGGAAGTAATAAGTGATTACATTAAGATTTACATAGGTTGGCATTCTGAAATATTTAAAAGGGATACGAAACAGAATTGAAATTTAAAGGGATTCTGGGAAGAATAACGAAATGCAGGAGTTACCATTGATTCTGAAGATGGGTCACTGGACTCAAAACGCTTACTCTCTCTCTCCACAGATGCTGCCAGACCTGCTGAGTTTCTCCAGCTATTTCTGTCTTCCCAAATTAAAGCCAATGAACTGAACCCTGCAGCATAAGGTGTTGAACCTCTATGGACATTGGTGCTATGAAATGATATGCACTGTGTTTTATTCACCTGTCGGGCATGAGGGGCTGAATGGCCTATTCCTGTTCCTTTATTCCAATGTTCCTTACCTGGGAGTTCCTGCCTCTTTAGTTCATCCTGCACTTAGTGAGGTGTGCTTTGTAAGGGCCTGTGAGCCAGATATACATTAGAATTGTAGCTTAGATGGCTCTTTTACATTCATACAGTTTTGCTCTGTTTCTCTTTTCCTTTGTTCCATCTCTCTCCTAGCAATGGTTCAGCTGTTGGCATTCTCAACTTGAGCAACTTTGTAGGTTCAAGCTTTCTCCTCCAGAGAGAAAAAAAAATCAAGACTGAAACTCAAGTGTAGTCATGAGGGGGTGGTGCTGCACCCCCTCCATTGTTCACATGAGAGGTTAAGGTGAGGGCTCACCTGACAACAGAATATAAAAAGGTCACTTGGCACTTTTTCAAAGAAGAACAGTGGAATTATCCCCAGTCTCCTGATTAATACTTGCCATCCCCTTAATCAATGTGCCAATACCTTATTCCATTGTATTTATCTCATTGCTGCATGTGGGAGCTTGCTGTGCAGAAATAGCCTGCTGGGGTTTGTATGCTGCAGTAAGGCCTAGATTCCAATGTATTTCATTGGTCATTGCAAAGTGCATTGTAACTCACAGACATAAAATGTGGGAAGGAAATGTTTTCTTTCTCTCCATCCCTGTGTCTTGCAGCCCCTCCCATAAGACGTAGGAGCAGAAATAGGCCATTCAGCCCAGCGACCATTAAATGAGATTGTTGATCTGAAAATCCTCAACTCCACCGTCCTGCCTTTTCCCCATAACCTTTGATTCCCTTCCTGATTAAGAATCTGTCTGTGTCAGCCTAGACTGTACTTAATGACCCAGTCTCAAAAACCCTCTGCAAGAAAGCTTTCCACAAAATCACCACTCTCTGACAGAAGAAATTTCTCCTCAGTTCTTTCTTAACTGGGCAGCTCCTCACTCTGAAATTACACCCTCTGATCTTAGATTCTCCCAAAAGCGGAAACAACCTCACTGTATCTGCTGTGTCAAGCCCCCTAAGAATCTTCTTTGGTTGTTGTCATAAGACCCTAATACTCTCATTTTCCAATGGTTCATTCAGAAAATCCAAGATGTGACTGACTCCTAGTTCTGATGAAGAGTCACCAGACTCAAAACCATAACTCCGCACACTCCCCACAGATGCTGCCAGACCTGCTGAGTTTCTGCAGCAATTTCTGTTTTTGTTTCTGATTCCTAGTCTATGTCGTGACAACAAAACACTCTTGGGGCAATGCTGTGACTGTGTCACTCAAAAGAAACACAGGGCTTGCAATGTTACCATTCATAACCTTGCAACATTCTGCAGTGTTTCATAGCAATTGAATAGTTTTAATTATTATTGTTGGTGTTTTGATTATTATTGTTGGCCACTACATGTTTGCTGCATTACGGCAATTTACATGTAATCAGGTCGGACGGACAATAAGGACAAAAGAGCCTCAGAGGCCAGTGTCTACTGAAAGCATGTGAAAGTGACATTTGAGAATGTAATTAGGCTATATTCTGATGCCAAGTTTAATAGTCTGGCTGTTTAAATCCATGTATGAGGAGAGACACGTTGGAACAGTTAGACCAAAGGGTCTGTAGTGCCTGTAGAACCTTGTCTCACCGAGAATCTTTGCTTCAAGAGAAAAGGCTAAAGTTCAAACACTCCATGACTGGTGATTTTTATCAAGCGACAGCAGCACTCTGTGAGTGTGATGTGTTATAAATTAGCCTAACTATCAAATGTCACATTCAGTATCAAAGCTGTATCTTAGACTTGGTCTGCATTTTTAGGTCATATTACTGAACTTAAAACATAAAGTCAAACAAAAGTAAGATGCATGGTTTCCAACTGGAGGAAATAAATTGATGGCAACTTAGAACAATGTTATAAAGAGCAAGTCATTTGGAATGTGTCATGTTTATTGAGGATTAAATGCATTATAATAGTCCATAGTGGATTTTTATGTTGCCTATCTTTTGTTGCAATGGAGGAATGCTTCTGGAATGTGGGGATTGCAACAATGTATAAATATCTACACAGAATGGTGAGAGTCATGCAGTGCCTGACAGTAGAGCTGAATTATCACTCACTGGGGAGTGATAGCCACACACCCCTTTTAAACAGGGGCATCTATTTTGATGTATGGCCCTCTGATTTAATAGATTCTATGTTAATGTGTTGTCATCTATTTTAGTTTTGTATCTCAGATCTGTCCTTTGGTTTCATGCTGTTTGGAAAGAACACACAAGTTAGGTTAATATATTTCCATTTCACAAGGAGTGACTGGGTTAAACAATTCAATACCAGAATTTGAAGGGGAGGCGATTGAAAATCAAAATTGTCTGGTTCTGGTTCATGGCAAAATTTGAAACTATTTTAAACGCCAGTGGTAGAGAAACAGATTCTGCCAGTAAACTGTGATCTTTTAAGTATTGACCTTCCTTATACCACATGACATTCAATGGTATTACCATGGCTGAATACCCCACTGTCAATATCCAGAACAAAGCATACTGCTTGATTAGTATTCTATTCACCACCTCCAACATTCACCCCTGAAATACAGTGACATCTTTAAGATGCACTGCTGTAACTCACCAAAACTCCTCCAACATTGCCTTCCAAATCCATAACCTCTACCACCTGGAGGAACAGGGCAAGCAGATACAAGGGAACACGTTCCCTTACACAGCACATATGTATTCACTGTTCCTTCGCTGTCTCTAGGTCAAAATCCCGGAACTGCCTTCCTTGTCGCACTTGTGGGGGTGTCCCTACAGCTCAAGGACAGTAGCAGTTCAAGAAGGCAGCTACCTTCTCCATGGACAGGCAATAAATACTGGCTTCTCGCCAGCAATGCCCACATCCTGATAAAGAATAACTTTTGTTTTATGTACTTGAAAAATCAGTCAAACTTGGAAAGTCTTGCCTGTTTTCAGCTGTGCCAAATCTCAAGGGTAAACTAGACCTCCTCCATCTCCATTTGCTTTCTTTAACATTTCATAGAGTCATACAGCACAAAAATAGACCCTTCTGACTAACCAGTCCATGCCAACCATAATCCCAAGCTAAACTAACCCCACCTGCCTGCTCCTGGCCCATATCCCTCCAAACCTTTCCTATTCATATACCTATCTATATGTCTTTTAAATGTTGCAATTGTACCCATATCCACCACTTCCTCAGGAAGTTCATTCTGCACGCGAACCACACTCTGTATAAAAAACCTGCCTCTCATGTCTTTTTTTAAAAACTTTTTCCTCTCACTTTAAAAATGTGCTTCCTAGTCTTGAAATACCTCATCCTAGGGAAAAGACAACCACCATTAACTCTATCCATACCCCTCATTATTTTATAAACTTTTATCAGGTCACTTCTCGACCTCCAGTGAAAAAAGTCTCAGTCTATCCAGCCTTTCTTTATAACTCAAACCTTCCATACTCGGTAACATCCTGGTAAATCTCTTCTGAACCCTCTCCAGCTTAATAACTGAACGATCAGAACTGGACACAGTACTCCAGAACAGGCCTCACCAATGTCCTGAACAACCTCAGAAATCACATGACACCTTGTATGAGCCCTACCCTTGTTTGTTGTACCAAAATGTAATACCTCACATTCAGAAATATACTTCTCATAAAATCATCTGTAATTGCATACCAAGGTTCTAAATTATATCTGTACGGTCTTTGCAGAGAAAATAAACAAATAAAACATTGGAATTTGACATTTCTCAGAGCTTTTCCATGTGCCTCTACCTGCAGTGTCCTTCAGGGTAATAAAGCTGATTGATTACAAAATCCAAATGATCTCTTGCTCAACAAAAGGTGTAACAAACACCTGGACCATCTCTAACACCTCTCTCCCCTTCCTGGACCTCTCTGTCTCCATATCGGGCAACCACCTAGAAACCGATATTCATTTCAAGCCCACCGACTCCCACAGCTACCTAGAATACTCCTCCTCCCACCCACCTTCCTGCAAAAATGCTATCCCCTATTCCCAATTCCTTCGCCTCCGCCGCATCTGCTCCCAGGATGAGGCATTCCACTCCCGTACATCTCAGTTGTCCTCGTTTTTCAAGGACCGTAACTTCCCCTCCTCGGTGGTCGAGAACGCCCTCAACCGTGTCTCCCACATCTCCCGCACCTCATCCCTCACACCCCGTCCACGCAATAAGAACCAAAAAAGAATCCCCCTCGTCCTCACGTACCACCCCACCAACCTCCGGATCCAACGCATCATCCTCCGACACTTCCGCCATCTGCAATCCGACCCCACCACCAAAGACATCTTTCCCTCCCCACCTTTATCTGCTTTCCGGAGGGACAACTCTCTCCGTGACTCCCTTGTCCGCTCCACACTCCCCTCCAGCTCCACCACACCCGGCACTTTTCCCTGCAACCGCAGGAAGTGCTACACCTGCCCCCATACCTCCTCCCTCACCCCCATCCCAGGCCCCAAGAAGACTTTCCACATCAAGCAGATGTTCACCTGCACATCTGCCAATGTGGTATACTGCATCCGCTGTACCCGGTGTGGCTTCCTCTACATCGGGGAAACCAAGCGGAGACTCGGGGACCGCTTTGCAGAACACCTACGCTCGGTTCGCAACAAACAACTGCACCTCCCAGTCGCGAACCATTTCAACTCCCCCTCCCATTCCTCAGACGACATGTCCATCCTGGGCCTCCTGCAGTGCCACAACGATGCCACCCGAAGGTTGCAGGAACAGCAACTCATATTCCGCTTGGGAACCCTGCAGCCCAATGGTATCAATGTGGATTTCACAAGTTTCAAAATCTCCCCTCCCCCCACCGCATCCCAAAACCAGTCC
>NW_025975410.1:0-7951 GCF_021869965.1 Rhincodon typus
CAAGTTTCAAAATCTCCCCTCCCCCCACCGCATCCCAAAACCAGTCCAACTCGTCCCTGCCTCCCTAACCTGTTCTTCCTCCCACCTATCCCCTCCTCCCACCTCAAGCCGCACCTCCATCTCCTACCGACCAACCTCATCCCGCCCCCTTGACCTGTCCGTCCTCCCTGGACTGACCTATCCCCTTCCTAACTCCCTACCTACACTCACCTTTCCTGGCCCCATCCCCGCCTCTTCGACCTGTTTGTTTCCTCTCCACCTATCCTCTCCTCTATCCCTCTTCTATCCGCCTCCCACTCTCTCCCTATTTATTTCAAAACCCCCTTCCCCTCCCCCTTTTCTGATGAAGGGTCGAGGCCCGAAACGTCAGCCTCTCTGCTCCTATGATGCTGCTTGGCCTGCTGTGTTCATCCAGCCCTGCACCTTGTTGTCTTGGATGGATTTTGATTTTGCTTTTCAGATGTGGCAAGGCAGCATCGAGATCTCCTGAATCTGTCTGCAGCCTTTGTCCTATTTTACTGATATCAACGTACTAAGTGGCTCAATTATGAGGCATGCTTTGGCAGATTCAGATGGAGGGAGAGAGAGAAAGAAAGAGGTTGAGAGGAAGAGAGAGGGATGTCGACAGAGAGAGAAAGAAAGAGAGAGGGTTCGGCGAGAGGGAGATCGGCCACAGAGAGTGAGAGGTCAATGGGAGGTTAGGGAGAATGAAGGGTGGAGGGAGAGGGAAGGCGTGGGCAGATGGATGAATCAACAGATGGATGGATGGATAGCTGGGTAGGTGGATGGTAGATGGATGGACAGACAGACAAATGGATGAATGGACAGACGGAGGGAAGGCTGGATGGAAGGATGGTTGGATGGACGGATGGTTATTGTGAATGTGTGGTGTGAGAGTAGTCGCAGCCACATTTGGACAAAAAGGGCTGTCAGGAGATGGGGCTAGAAACTGCAGATGGAACTCAAGTACATGTCCCCCTTTTGCGCAGTAGGGAATTGTTATGTCTTAAAGGGTTCCAAAAGATTCCTGATTAAAGGTTAAAGGATTGAGATTGTAGTGTTATGTCCCTTTAAGGAGCTATCAGTGGTCATTAGATAGGCTATGAAATTTTTATTTGCAGTCAGATTGTAAAAGGCTTTGAGTGAATTTACCTCTCAGTTTTAAGTACAGCTGTATAAAGTCAACTGAGAAAAAAAGAATCGAGATAAATGACACAATCCTTAAAATTCTGTACTGTTTCGTGTTTAGTCTAAGGGAAGTATTTTAGATAAACGGTTAACTTCAGAACTTTTGTGATTGAATTGTCAAGTTTGGAATTTCATTTTCTGGCCAGAATGAACTTCCAAATATTATTTTAGCTTATGGCTGAATTTTTAACTCTGGATAATAAGATTTGCTCATGTTAAATGTGCACTGGAGTGAAATGGCTATTTAAAGAAAAATAAAGAAAATTGGAATTTTGAAACATTGGAAGCGCAATTTTCTTTGAACTAAACTGTTTAAAGATATGTTCTGAAATCTGAGAAAGCTGATTTCAAAGAGTTGGAAACGTAAAATCCGTTAGGGCATCTAGGGCTTTTTCTTTGTTCTAAAATCTACAACACATGACTTTTATCTCCGTACAGAAGGAAGAGCTGTTGAAAACATAATTATATCTAAGACTTTTGCCCTGCCCCTTTTAAATCAGCAGAACTGAAGAATTCTGAGAATTTACAATGTTCAATATGTTGTAAGTTTCAGGTTTTTGAATTGCCAGAGATGTCTGGATTAATAAACCTATTCATCACGAAAACCACCACCAGTCGTCTCTGTCTAATGAGAGAGCAGCCCAATGGTCTAGTAGGACTGTGGTGCATTTCCCTTTTATCTTCCTCAAGCAGGATGGACGGATTTTGACTTTTGTGTTTCGGATATGGCAAGGCAGCTTCGAGATCTCCTGAATCTGTCTGCAGCCTCTGTGGTGATACTATGGCTTTAAGAGGTGCATTTTGTCCCTTTTTGAAAGTAGGCTTTAAATCAGAGCCCGTATTGAAAGCCCGTAAAGTAAACAACTTGTGAGGTCTTGGGATTTTTTTAAAATTTGAAACAATAAAAGCAACATGATTGGGTGGGGCAAACTCTTCCTGAACAAGGATTTTTTTGTTTTAAATTTAGTTTTTCAGTAGAAGTTGCTGGACTCTTGAAGCTGGACGTGAAAGTTGTTTTTCCCTCTCTCGGTTACAGCTAAAAGCTGAGGGTTCCCTTCCTGCTGCTGCAGTTGCACAAGACACAATCTATTTTATTGAATTTGCCTTTGTCAACGGTGTGTCTATGGAATGTTCCTATATTAGAGCAGTTACTGTTTAGTAGTAAAATGATCCATCATTCTGTTAAGTTTTTCCAGTAGAGTTAAGTTACTCCAATTCGTTCTTTCTTTTGTTGTATTTTAACCAAAGTGTATAAATGAAGTGTGCTTTGCTTCAAATCTGGAAGTTTGACCAATTGAATTGCATCCAGAACACAATGCAGGCCACTTGCCTTTAAAGTCAGAATAAGTTAGGGTCGAGGCAGTCCCCTTAATATATTTTGAGGGGGTTGGTCTGGTCCATGGCACTTCCAATGTCACTGTGCAGCGATGAACTGCAAACACCTTGCCCTTTGAAAACGAATCAGCCTTAACCCACCCAAGCCATTTGTTAATGATGTGTCCAAGAACAGGAGAACTGCTGTGAAAACTCTAAATATATTGAGTGTCAGGCATTTCAAACCACCAGCCTGCACCCGTGAGAGGAAGTAATAAGTGATTACATTAAGATTTACATAGGTTGGCATTCTGAAATATTTAAAAGGGATACGAAACAGAATTGAAATTTAAAGGGATTCTGGGAAGAATAACGAAATGCAGGAGTTACCATTGATTCTGAAGATGGGTCACTGGACTCAAAACGCTTACTCTCTCTCTCCACAGATGCTGCCAGACCTGCTGAGTTTCTCCAGCTATTTCTGTCTTCCCAAATTAAAGCCAATGAACTGAACCCTGCAGCATAAGGTGTTGAACCTCTATGGACATTGGTGCTATGAAATGATATGCACTGTGTTTTATTCACCTGTCGGGCATGAGGGGCTGAATGGCCTATTCCTGTTCCTTTATTCCAATGTTCCTTACCTGGGAGTTCCTGCCTCTTTAGTTCATCCTGCACTTAGTGAGGTGTGCTTTGTAAGGGCCTGTGAGCCAGATATACATTAGAATTGTAGCTTAGATGGCTCTTTTACATTCATACAGTTTTGCTCTGTTTCTCTTTTCCTTTGTTCCATCTCTCTCCTAGCAATGGTTCAGCTGTTGGCATTCTCAACTTGAGCAACTTTGTAGGTTCAAGCTTTCTCCTCCAGAGAGAAAAAAAAATCAAGACTGAAACTCAAGTGTAGTCATGAGGGGGTGGTGCTGCACCCCCTCCATTGTTCACATGAGAGGTTAAGGTGAGGGCTCACCTGACAACAGAATATAAAAAGGTCACTTGGCACTTTTTCAAAGAAGAACAGTGGAATTATCCCCAGTCTCCTGATTAATACTTGCCATCCCCTTAATCAATGTGCCAATACCTTATTCCATTGTATTTATCTCATTGCTGCATGTGGGAGCTTGCTGTGCAGAAATAGCCTGCTGGGGTTTGTATGCTGCAGTAAGGCCTAGATTCCAATGTATTTCATTGGTCATTGCAAAGTGCATTGTAACTCACAGACATAAAATGTGGGAAGGAAATGTTTTCTTTCTCTCCATCCCTGTGTCTTGCAGCCCCTCCCATAAGACGTAGGAGCAGAAATAGGCCATTCAGCCCAGCGACCATTAAATGAGATTGTTGATCTGAAAATCCTCAACTCCACCGTCCTGCCTTTTCCCCATAACCTTTGATTCCCTTCCTGATTAAGAATCTGTCTGTGTCAGCCTAGACTGTACTTAATGACCCAGTCTCAAAAACCCTCTGCAAGAAAGCTTTCCACAAAATCACCACTCTCTGACAGAAGAAATTTCTCCTCAGTTCTTTCTTAACTGGGCAGCTCCTCACTCTGAAATTACACCCTCTGATCTTAGATTCTCCCAAAAGCGGAAACAACCTCACTGTATCTGCTGTGTCAAGCCCCCTAAGAATCTTCTTTGGTTGTTGTCATAAGACCCTAATACTCTCATTTTCCAATGGTTCATTCAGAAAATCCAAGATGTGACTGACTCCTAGTTCTGATGAAGAGTCACCAGACTCAAAACCATAACTCCGCACACTCCCCACAGATGCTGCCAGACCTGCTGAGTTTCTGCAGCAATTTCTGTTTTTGTTTCTGATTCCTAGTCTATGTCGTGACAACAAAACACTCTTGGGGCAATGCTGTGACTGTGTCACTCAAAAGAAACACAGGGCTTGCAATGTTACCATTCATAACCTTGCAACATTCTGCAGTGTTTCATAGCAATTGAATAGTTTTAATTATTATTGTTGGTGTTTTGATTATTATTGTTGGCCACTACATGTTTGCTGCATTACGGCAATTTACATGTAATCAGGTCGGACGGACAATAAGGACAAAAGAGCCTCAGAGGCCAGTGTCTACTGAAAGCATGTGAAAGTGACATTTGAGAATGTAATTAGGCTATATTCTGATGCCAAGTTTAATAGTCTGGCTGTTTAAATCCATGTATGAGGAGAGACACGTTGGAACAGTTAGACCAAAGGGTCTGTAGTGCCTGTAGAACCTTGTCTCACCGAGAATCTTTGCTTCAAGAGAAAAGGCTAAAGTTCAAACACTCCATGACTGGTGATTTTTATCAAGCGACAGCAGCACTCTGTGAGTGTGATGTGTTATAAATTAGCCTAACTATCAAATGTCACATTCAGTATCAAAGCTGTATCTTAGACTTGGTCTGCATTTTTAGGTCATATTACTGAACTTAAAACATAAAGTCAAACAAAAGTAAGATGCATGGTTTCCAACTGGAGGAAATAAATTGATGGCAACTTAGAACAATGTTATAAAGAGCAAGTCATTTGGAATGTGTCATGTTTATTGAGGATTAAATGCATTATAATAGTCCATAGTGGATTTTTATGTTGCCTATCTTTTGTTGCAATGGAGGAATGCTTCTGGAATGTGGGGATTGCAACAATGTATAAATATCTACACAGAATGGTGAGAGTCATGCAGTGCCTGACAGTAGAGCTGAATTATCACTCACTGGGGAGTGATAGCCACACACCCCTTTTAAACAGGGGCATCTATTTTGATGTATGGCCCTCTGATTTAATAGATTCTATGTTAATGTGTTGTCATCTATTTTAGTTTTGTATCTCAGATCTGTCCTTTGGTTTCATGCTGTTTGGAAAGAACACACAAGTTAGGTTAATATATTTCCATTTCACAAGGAGTGACTGGGTTAAACAATTCAATACCAGAATTTGAAGGGGAGGCGATTGAAAATCAAAATTGTCTGGTTCTGGTTCATGGCAAAATTTGAAACTATTTTAAACGCCAGTGGTAGAGAAACAGATTCTGCCAGTAAACTGTGATCTTTTAAGTATTGACCTTCCTTATACCACATGACATTCAATGGTATTACCATGGCTGAATACCCCACTGTCAATATCCAGAACAAAGCATACTGCTTGATTAGTATTCTATTCACCACCTCCAACATTCACCCCTGAAATACAGTGACATCTTTAAGATGCACTGCTGTAACTCACCAAAACTCCTCCAACATTGCCTTCCAAATCCATAACCTCTACCACCTGGAGGAACAGGGCAAGCAGATACAAGGGAACACGTTCCCTTACACAGCACATATGTATTCACTGTTCCTTCGCTGTCTCTAGGTCAAAATCCCGGAACTGCCTTCCTTGTCGCACTTGTGGGGGTGTCCCTACAGCTCAAGGACAGTAGCAGTTCAAGAAGGCAGCTACCTTCTCCATGGACAGGCAATAAATACTGGCTTCTCGCCAGCAATGCCCACATCCTGATAAAGAATAACTTTTGTTTTATGTACTTGAAAAATCAGTCAAACTTGGAAAGTCTTGCCTGTTTTCAGCTGTGCCAAATCTCAAGGGTAAACTAGACCTCCTCCATCTCCATTTGCTTTCTTTAACATTTCATAGAGTCATACAGCACAAAAATAGACCCTTCTGACTAACCAGTCCATGCCAACCATAATCCCAAGCTAAACTAACCCCACCTGCCTGCTCCTGGCCCATATCCCTCCAAACCTTTCCTATTCATATACCTATCTATATGTCTTTTAAATGTTGCAATTGTACCCATATCCACCACTTCCTCAGGAAGTTCATTCTGCACGCGAACCACACTCTGTATAAAAAACCTGCCTCTCATGTCTTTTTTTAAAAACTTTTTCCTCTCACTTTAAAAATGTGCTTCCTAGTCTTGAAATACCTCATCCTAGGGAAAAGACAACCACCATTAACTCTATCCATACCCCTCATTATTTTATAAACTTTTATCAGGTCACTTCTCGACCTCCAGTGAAAAAAGTCTCAGTCTATCCAGCCTTTCTTTATAACTCAAACCTTCCATACTCGGTAACATCCTGGTAAATCTCTTCTGAACCCTCTCCAGCTTAATAACTGAACGATCAGAACTGGACACAGTACTCCAGAACAGGCCTCACCAATGTCCTGAACAACCTCAGAAATCACATGACACCTTGTATG
Organism: Rhincodon typus; assembly: GCF_021869965.1. Lineage (NCBI taxonomy): Eukaryota > Metazoa > Chordata > Chondrichthyes > Orectolobiformes > Rhincodontidae > Rhincodon > Rhincodon typus. The sequence goes on from NW_025975410.1 coordinate 6,691, forward strand.
AGCCCTACCCTTGTTTGTTGTACCAAAATGTAATACCTCACATTCAGAAATATACTTCTCATAAAATCATCTGTAATTGCATACCAAGGTTCTAAATTATATCTGTACGGTCTTTGCAGAGAAAATAAACAAATAAAACATTGGAATTTGACATTTCTCAGAGCTTTTCCATGTGCCTCTACCTGCAGTGTCCTTCAGGGTAATAAAGCTGATTGATTACAAAATCCAAATGATCTCTTGCTCAACAAAAGGTGTAACAAACACCTGGACCATCTCTAACACCTCTCTCCCCTTCCTGGACCTCTCTGTCTCCATATCGGGCAACCACCTAGAAACCGATATTCATTTCAAGCCCACCGACTCCCACAGCTACCTAGAATACTCCTCCTCCCACCCACCTTCCTGCAAAAATGCTATCCCCTATTCCCAATTCCTTCGCCTCCGCCGCATCTGCTCCCAGGATGAGGCATTCCACTCCCGTACATCTCAGTTGTCCTCGTTTTTCAAGGACCGTAACTTCCCCTCCTCGGTGGTCGAGAACGCCCTCAACCGTGTCTCCCACATCTCCCGCACCTCATCCCTCACACCCCGTCCACGCAATAAGAACCAAAAAAGAATCCCCCTCGTCCTCACGTACCACCCCACCAACCTCCGGATCCAACGCATCATCCTCCGACACTTCCGCCATCTGCAATCCGACCCCACCACCAAAGACATCTTTCCCTCCCCACCTTTATCTGCTTTCCGGAGGGACAACTCTCTCCGTGACTCCCTTGTCCGCTCCACACTCCCCTCCAGCTCCACCACACCCGGCACTTTTCCCTGCAACCGCAGGAAGTGCTACACCTGCCCCCATACCTCCTCCCTCACCCCCATCCCAGGCCCCAAGAAGACTTTCCACATCAAGCAGATGTTCACCTGCACATCTGCCAATGTGGTATACTGCATCCGCTGTACCCGGTGTGGCTTCCTCTACATCGGGGAAACCAAGCGGAGACTCGGGGACCGCTTTGCAGAACACCTACGCTCGGTTCGCAACAAACAACTGCACCTCCCAGTCGCGAACCATTTCAACTCCCCCTCCCATTCCTCAGACGACATGTCCATCCTGGGCCTCCTGCAGTGCCACAACGATGCCACCCGAAGGTTGCAGGAACAGCAACTCATATTCCGCTTGGGAACCCTGCAGCCCAATGGTATCAATGTGGATTTCACAAGTTTCAAAATCTCCCCTCCCCCCACCGCATCCCAAAACCAGTCC
>NW_025975411.1:0-7951 GCF_021869965.1 Rhincodon typus
CTTGGCCTGCTGTGTTCATCCAGCTCTACACCTTGTTATCTATTATGTTAGACAACTTTTTTTTTCTCCCCATCTCCTGCTCATTTGTGCTAAGATCGTATCCACAACCAGCAGCCCTCTTGCTTTCTCCTTTCAAATTCAGAGGATGTGGATGTCAGTAGCAAGTTTGCCCATTTTTAATTACCCATTGAAGGTGCTGGTGAGTCCTTTCTTAAACACATCTGAGTAGCTTGCTAGGCCATTTCAGAGCAGGAAATTAAGAGTCAACCTCATTGGTGTGGGTCTGAAATCTCATTATAGGCCAGCCAGGTTAAGGACTGCATATTTCTTTCAGTAAAGGGTATGCCTAAACAATCCAATAGGTTTATGATCACTGTTGCTGCTACTTTGAAATAAATTTGGGTTCACTTAATTTTTTTTTACATTTTTCTGTTTCCTTGGTGAGTTTTGACACACTTTCACAGATCATTGGCTATGGGAAGGCGTGGGCCTAGTTGTATTATCACTAGACTGTTAATCCAGAGACCCAGGGAATGTTCTGGGGACTTGGGTTTGAAGCCCACCATGGCAGATGGTAGAATTTGAATTCAATTTTTAAAAAATCTGGAATTAAGAGTTCAATGACCATGAATCCATTATCGATTGTAAAGGTACAACCCATCTGGTTCACCCATGTCCTTTAGGGAAGAAGACTGCCATCCTTACCTGGTTTGGCCTGCATGTGACTCCAGACCCACAGCAATGTGGTTGCCTCTTAACTGGTCTCTGGGATGGACAATAAATGCTGACCCAGTCAGTGAAACCTGTGGATGAATTAGAAAAAAACCTGCTGGATGATTGATAAAGTAACTACAACTGTACACAAACTTCAGTGGGCGCAGACAGAAGGAGCTTAGATTTCCTTGCTATTCTCCCAACTTTTCAATGTAATTTGAGTGGAAGGTCATTAGAAACCCCAAGGAAAGACAATAATAAGCTTTCTTATGCCCGCTTCTATTAAATGATTGATTTTGAAAGGCTCTTGATCCTTAACCTCAGTTCTGGCTAGAGATGAAAATATTGAGAACACGTAATGGGTAATGTAAATAAAGTTATGGAAGATTGTGACTTGAGTCATGTGCTGCTATTTGCTTCAGGCACTTATATGACATCATAGTTCTCATAAGTGGTTTTTGTGTGTCTTTTGATTAAATTGGCATAGCCTTAAGTTAATTTTCTACAGTTGCAAAACGAAATGAAGAAGCTAGTCTGTCTTACAAACTATATTTAACTGGTGAGATATCTTTAAATCTGTTGTATTCTATTTGTGACTTTTCACTGGTTCAATGCATGGAAAATGGTCTCTGGAACTTGTTAAAGCAATAAAATGTGATGATGCTGTGGATTTAAGAGGTTATTTTGTCCTGGTTTTTTTGAAGAGAGGTTTTAAGGCAGTGGTGCTGAGCAGTCTAATGTGAAGATAAGTAACTTGCGAAGCCTTGGGTTTTTTTTTTAAAGTTGGAAAAAGGAAGCAGCCTGAATGGGTGGGGTCAAGCTCTCATAGAACCAGGATCTTTAGTCATTTTCCGCTGTTGCTGTTGGGGTCTTGAAAAGGTGGAAACTATTTTTTGTCCCTCTCTCAGTTACAGCCAAAAGCTGGGAATTCTCTGCCTGCTACAATCTGTTTTAAAATTTGCCTTTTGCCAAAGGTGTATTTATGGCATGTTAACTATATTAGTTAATTAGTAATAATGATATCTATCATCCTGTTAACTTTTCCAACAGTGTTAAGTTATTCTAATTTCTTCCTTCTTTTACAAAAACAGAAATTGCTGGAACAGTTCAGCAGGACTGGCAGAATCTGTGGAGAGAATTCAGAGTTAACGTTTCGATTCTAATGACCCTTCCTAAGAACTTCCTTCTTTCTTTTGTTGTATTTTAACTACAGCGGATGAATAAAATGCGTTTTGCTTTAAATCCAGTAGTTTGACCACTTAAATTGCATTTGCAATGCAACATTTACCTTTAAAATAAGAAAAAGTTAGGGTCTAAACTATCTTCTGAATATTTTGAGGGGTTTGGTCTGTGGTCTTGAATGCAAAGACATTTCAAGTCCTCTACTGAATAATTCTCAAATGCTGTGAGGGTTCCAAATTCTACCATCATTTTAGGCAGTGAGTTCCAGATAACCACAATCTTCTGGTGAAAACATACTTCCTCAAATCTCCTCTAAACTTGCTCATTACCTTAAAACTATGACCCCTGGTTATTAACCCCAATAGCCTCAACCCTCTCTCCCTCTCCAAATTTCTCCCTTTCTTTTTTCTTGTGTCCATGATTCCATGGATACCTGAGGCTGAAATTTCCACCCAGTGTTTGGCTGTGCTCAAACTCGGGTCCTCTCATCTACCAGCAGTATATCTGCTGATCCTGCCCCAAGCGGCATTTTTAAAACTCTTTCCTGGGACACTGGCCCTCAAACTGAGAGATGCACTTGACTATTTAAGAGGATAGTTAAGAGTTAACTACATGTTGGCCTGTGGAATTAGACCAGAGGAAGCAGTACAATTACAACATTTTAAAAGGCACCTGGATGGGCATATGACTATGAACGGTTCAGAGGGATGTGGGCCAAATGCTGGCAAATATCATCAGCTTAATGTAGGGTATCTGGTCAGCATAGATGAGTTGGACCGAAGCGTCTGTTTCCACGCTGTACATCTCTATGACTCTATTAGGACAGATGGAAATAAGTGATTTTTAAGGGGAGATAGAGGTAAGGAGGGAAAGAGATTTAGGGAAGAAATTCCAGATTTCACCGTGTGTAAAACAATAGTTGAGTCTCAATTAGGAAGGATGATTGAACATTCGAGAAGGTGCAGGAAAGATTTGTGAGAATGATTTCATGAATGGGAAATTTAATTGGAGAAGCTGGAGCTGTTCTCCTTGGAGGTTATGAAGAAGAGGTTTGATAGAGGTTTTTAAAACCTTTATTGGTTCTGATAGAAAGAAATTGTTTACGCTGGCAGAAGTGCTGAGAACCAGAGGACACAGATTTACGTTGTTTGGGAAAAGAAGCAATGGTAACTTTTTTTTATACAACCAGTGTTTGAGATCTGAAATGTGTTGGCAGCATGTGGTGGATGCAGATTTGATTAAAATCTTCAAAGGAGAATGGGATAATTATTTGAAACATATGTGCAACATTACGGGGGAAGAGGCAAGGGAGTAGGACTACTTGAATTGCTCTTGCAGAGAGCCAACATGAACACGACGAACTGAATAATCTCCTTCTGAGCTGTAACCATTTTGTGATTGTTGCACTCTAGCTGTCAATGGAAGCTGGAGATGAGGAAGGTGTCGGATTTGGAGCTGCCCAGACATCTCAGGACTGTAAGGCTGGAGGAAGTTACAAAGTTAGAAATAATGCAAGGATCTAAAAACTATGATGAAAAGTTTGAAATTGAGGTATGAAGTGGGCCAAAGACCCTATGTAAATCACTGCGAGAACAGGGCTGGTTCATGGCTGGTTAAGCATTTTGGGATGTCCTGAAGTCGTGACCAGCACTATTAAGTGCAAGTCCTTTTGTTTTGTGTGACTGGTTTAATCCTTATTACCATAATATAGAACTTCCTGAGTCAAAACCCCTTCACCTTAAACTGACCAAAACCTGAGGCAGAGTGTCATTATGTGTGGGAATAATTGCTGGTAGTAAATTCAATGGAATCAAGAGTTAGGTTAGTCAAATGAGCAAGAAGCCACAGATCTAGTAGCAAAGCCAGCAATTAGGAAAACAGAATCATCATTTTTCTGCCACCTCCACCTCCGCGCTTACTTCTTCAACCGTGAACCTAACCCTCCCTCTACTGACCCCTTCTCCCGCCTCCAACACACCCCCTCCTCCTGGACACCACCCCAAGGTCTCCTACCCTCCCTCAACCTCTTCATCTCCAACTACCGTCGAGACATCAATCGCCTCAACCTCTCCACCCCTCTCACCCACTCCAACCTCTCCCCTGCAGAACGTGCAGCCCTCCGCTCCAATCCCAACCTCACTATAAAACCCGCGGACAAGGGAGGCACAGTTGTAGTATGGCACACTGACCTCTACATTGCCGAGGCCAGACGCCAACTCTCCGATACCTCCTCCTACCGCCCCCTTGATCATGACCCCAACCCCGAGCGCCAAACCATCATCTCCCAAACCATCCACAACCTCATCACCTCAGGTGACCTCCCATCCACGACCTCCAACCTCATCGTTCCCCAACCCCGCACCGCCCACTTCTATCTCCTTCCCAAAATCCACAAACCTGACTGCCCTGGTCGACCCATTGTCTCCGCCTGCTCCTGCCCCACCGAACTTATCTCCACCTATCTCGACTCCATTTTCTCCCGCTTGGTCCAGGAACTCCCTACCTACATCCGTGACACCACCCATGCTGTCCACCTCCTCCAGAACTTCCAATTCCCCGGTCCCCAACACCTCATCTTTATCATGGACGTCCAGTCCCTATCCACCTGCATTCCCCATACAGATGGCCTAAATGCCCTCCGCTTCTTCCTGTCCGGCAGGCCCGACCAGTCCCCCTCCACTGATACCCTCATCCGCTTAGCCGAACTTGTCCTCACCCTCAACAACTTCTCTTTCAATTCCTCCCACTTCCTACAGACAAAGGGGGTGGCCATGGGTACCCGCATGGGCCCAAGCTATGCCTGCCTCTTTGTAGGTTACGTGGAACAATCCCTCTTCCATACCTACACTGGCCCTAAACCCCACCTCTTCCTCCGTTACATTGATGACTGTATCAGCGCCGCCTCGTGTTCCCACGAGGAGCTCGAACAGTTCATCCACTTCACCAACACCTTCCACCCCAACCTTAAGTTCACCTGGACCATCTCTAACACCTCTCTCACCTTCCTGGACCTCTCTGTCTCCATCTTGGGCAACCACCTAGAAATCAATATCCATTTCAAGCTCACTGACTCCCACAGCTACCTAGAATACACCTCCTCCCACCCACATTCCTGCAAAAATGCCATCCCCTATTCCCAATTCCTTCGCGTCCGCCGCATCTGCTCCCAGGATGAGGCATTCCACTCCCGTACATCTCAGATGTCCTCATTTTTCAAGGACCGCAACTTCCCCTCCTCAGTGGTCGAGAACGCCCTCGACCGTGTCTCCCGCATTTCCCGCAACTCATCCCTCACACCCCGTCCCCGCAATAACAACCAAAAAAGAATCCCCCTCGTCCTCACGTACCACCCCACCAACCTCCGGATCCAACGCAGCATCCTCCGACACTTCCGCCATCTGCAATCCGACCCCACCACCAAAGACATTTTTCCCTCCTCACCTTTATCTGCTTTCCGGAGGGACCACTCTCTCCGTGACTCCCTTGTCCGCTCCACACTCCTCTCCAGCCCCACCACACCCGGCACTTTTCCCTGCAACCGCAGGAAGTGCTACACCTGCCCCCACACCTCCTCCCTCACCCCCATCCCAGGCCCCAAGAAGACTTTCCACATCAAGCAGATGTTCACCTGCACATCTGCTAATGTGGTATACTGCATCTGCTGTACCCGTTGTGGCCTCCTCTACATCAGGGAAACCGAGCGGAGGCTTGGGGACCGCTTTGCAGAACACCTACGCTTGGTTCGCAATAAACAACTGCACCTCCCAGTCGCGAACCATTTCAACTCCCTCTCCCATTCCTCAGACGACATGTCCATCCTGGGCCTCCTGCAGTGCCACAACGATGCCACTCGAAGGTTGCAGGAACAGCAACTCATATTCTGCTTGGGAACCCTGCAGCCCAATGGTATCAATGTGGATTTCACAAGCTTCAAAATCTCCCCTCTCCCTACCGCATCCCAAAACCAGCCCAGCTCGTCCCCGCCTCCCTAACCTGTCCTTCCTCCCACTCATCCCCTCCTCCCACCTCAAGCCCCACCCCCATCTCCTACCTACTAGCCTCATCCTGCCCCCTTGACCTGTCCGTCCTCCCTCGACTGACCTATCTCCTCCCTACCTCCCCACCTACACTCACCTTTACTGGCTCCATCCCCGCCTCTTCGACTTGTCTGTTTCCTTCCACCTATCTTCTCCTCTATCCATCTTCTATCCGCCTCCCCCTCTCTCCCTATTTATTTCAGAACCCCCTTCCCCTCCCCCATTTCTGATGAAGGGTCTAGGCCCGAAACGTCAGCCTTCCTGCTCCTATGATGCTGCTTGGCCTGCTGTGTTCATCCAACTCTACACCTTGTTATCTCAGATTTTCCAGCATCTGCAGTTCCTCCTACCTCTGATTCCAGGCTCCCCCTCCAGTGGGAAAGTGCTGTCTTGCCGCACTCTGCTGGCTGGCCTATCTCACTACATCTAGCAAGGATTTTTTTCATGAAGCGGGTGTTCTTTCATTTCTCCTGCAACTGGGTATAGCAGTGAGCTTGGTTTCTGGTACTGGATAAATAGTCCACAGAATAAGTTCAAATCTCAATGTGACAATTAAAATCAGTTACAAAATATTTGGAAATTAGTGAAGGCTGTGACGTCAGTAAAAGTGGCCATGAAACTATCTGACTGTCATCAAACCACAATTGCTTCATACCCGATGTCTTTCAGGGAAGGGAAAAAGTGACTTGCAATGGTATCGTGCTTTTCATAACCACTGGACATTTCAAAACCCTTTGCAGCCAATGACGTACTTTTTGAAGTATAGTCATGTAGGAAACAACAACCACACAACAAAGTCCAACAAATAGCAATGAGATAATCACCAGACAATCTGTTTTTATGTTGTTGATTGAGTGAAATATGAGCTGTACATCAACAATAATTCCCGTTCTTTCCTATCTATCTGAGAGGGCTAACATCTCATTCATAAAAAAAAGGCCCTTCAGCAAACCATTGGCACTGCAAATGTAGATGTAAAGTCACCATCGTCTTACTAGACCATAGGCCGCTTTCCCACAAGAGAGACAGCTGGTGGCGGCTTATCCTGAGGGTCACCACACCTCAAAAGAGAGAGGAGGTTGAGCAGAATCCTTCATGGAAACCTCAGTTGGTGTGGGAATTGAATCCATGCTGCTGGCATCATTCTGTATTGCAAACCAGCAATCCAGACAACCAAGCTAACCAACCCACATTTCCTCATTGGACTATTAGTCTACATTTTCAACAGGTTGTGTATGAAAGGACAGAGCATGATGGAGGAATGCTTCTAAGCTGAGGATGATGGAGTTTTTGTGGGTGGTGGGAGGAGGGCCACGGGAGTGTGACTGTTGTGGCAATTGGGAAGAGATGAAGAAAAAGATACATAAGAGGAGATCTGCAAATTTCTGTTGATATTTTACTGAGTCTTGAGCTTTACATGACAAATTTTTAAGCATATATGACGCTATACCTAATTATTTTCAACAAAATAACATCTTCACAGGGAACGTCACCCCCATTATCATGAAGAGAATCAGAGACTGTACCTGAGGTAAATAAACCTAAAACAAAATGAACCATGTGGCACAAGAAATGTTAACTTATATCAGCCAGGAATGATGGTATTTAAACAGTGAAGAGATATGTAAATACGGACTCAACAGTTGCTGAATGAAAGGCAGACACTGTTTTAAGTCATTACTTCCTATCATGTGGAACTGCTGAATCTGCCATACCTGGCAATTGATTTTTAATACAAATATTCAACGTAAACAGAGATAGTAGGAACTGCAGATGCTGGAGAATCTGATATAACAAGGTGTAGAGCTGGATGAACACAGCAGGCCAAGGAGCATCAGAGGAGCAGGAAGGCTGACGTTTCGGGCCTAGACCCTTCTCTGATGCTGCTTGGCCTGCTGTGTTCATCCAGCTCTACACCTTGTTATCTTCAACGTAAACAGTTGCTCGGTATTACAGATCCTGAATACAGCTGAAGAGGGAAACACGTTCCCAAAACTTTTCATCTACACTTCAAAGAA